>NW_026087270.1:3217499-3367499 GCF_022539395.1 Myiozetetes cayanensis
AATAACTTATTAAGTTAGACACAGCACTAACACTGTTTGTAGTTTAGCTGTGGCCTTGTTTTCTTCAACAGCTGCCTGAGAAACTTATCTTTGACTTTAGAGTTCTGTCTTGTTTATATCAAATCTTCAAGGTTCTTTAACTCTTACAACAATAGAAGAGAAATAACCAAGCTGTGTAGGCAAAAATGTTCATCTTCATCAGCAAACAATAACCCCCTTCAGCTCTTTGTTTAAACCAGCAAGTTTATCTCCCTTCAGTATTTTGAAAATAGTCGTGTGTGTACTGCATGTTTTCTCTCTGTCTCGTGCAGACACAGCGTTATGTGAATGGGATATAGAGAATGTAGATTTAATTAATTGCTATACAGGTGTTCTCAAAACAGGCCACGTCTAATGGGAATGAGATCCGAAATGCAAGAAATTTTGCATATGGGGAGGAAGAATGTTAACAAGTTTCGTTAATTTTTCAAAGGAAAAAATCTGTTTTCATGGAAACAT
Organism: Myiozetetes cayanensis; assembly: GCF_022539395.1. Taxonomy (NCBI): domain Eukaryota; kingdom Metazoa; phylum Chordata; class Aves; order Passeriformes; family Tyrannidae; genus Myiozetetes; species Myiozetetes cayanensis. The sequence continues at coordinate 3,217,998 of NW_026087270.1, forward strand.
TTTAATTGCTTCTGTGAATCATAACTTGTGTACTGTAAAGGGAAAGAAATGTATAACAGCAAAGTACAGTACATATCAAAACTGATCTTTCACTTGGCATGTTTGATAAGTCTTAAAAATAACTCAGGCTAAATTGAATCAAGCTATATGTTGTACAATCAGACGTGAGGAGAGAATGGATAGGATTGAGGAGCACTTAGCAGAACATTAATCAGATAGGCCACATTCTCTTTGGTATAACTTATTCGTGCTCCTTTGACATCACTGGTCTGCATCACTTAAAATTCTGGTCTGGCTAAGATGGTTTGGTCTGTGAGTAATAGTTGATGTTGGTGTCAACATACTGAGTATTTTGTATTTCTTAGAACTTGGAATAAATCCTGTCTCTTAATCACGTTTTTAGAGCTTGGCATGCGAGAGCTGCAGGTTAGGAAACTTTCTAAAGAGTAAGAAAAGTGAAAAGTATCTGTTTTGAAAAACAAACAAACCCATAATGCTGAAATGAAGTAGAATTATTCTTAGCTAGCCAATCTTAGGTCAGTAGCACAGTGTAAGTCTCTATGTTTTCAGACTGTGATATGTCCATAGATGTTTCTCACACTGTGAAATCCTTGATCACGCTTTCAGTTTTTTCTTTTGAAACTTGTTGGCAAATCCCTACTTCTGAAACAGCAAACTGTGCTGTAAAAAGATTAGATTATGCATACTTAAGAGTGTTTTTGGAAGCAAATACAGGCTGTTGGTCTCCCTGAGTGATTTTGTTGTTGACTGTCTGGCCGAGGTGAGTATGTGATTACAGTCACAGTAAATTTCACATTCAAAAGCAAATGAGCACTGGTTTTAGTTCCCTTGTTCCTTATTTGCCCTATTGAAACAGATACTCCTGTACAGAGTGCTATGTAGTACAATGATGTGAATTCATCAAAACATGCATTAAGGGGCAACACTACACAAGGGTAAGGATATAAATATATTTTACAATTCTTAGCTTCCTATCACAAGAATAGTTCACGAGTGAATGTAAATTTACAGCAGGTGCTTATCAAATGTGAAAATGCTTGCAAATCAGAAACAAACTTTGGGACTATAAACATATTTCAATGATAGTTCATGCAAAGAATATATTTGATAGTAAGAAATAATGTTCTCTTTTAGTTTCTACATGAAGCAGGTTGACATATTGTTGTATATGGAGAATTATAACAGTTCTGAGTCAGAACACTGTACACAACCTTTAATCCTCTAATCAGAGTGCTTATTATTAGGGAACATGTAATGACATAAAATATTATTATTTATTTATAAAGCAAGAAAAAAGCATTATACAGCATAAAGGGATAATAAAGAGGAAGTGCAGTTAAATCAGTAGATTTTACTTCTGTCTTCCATACAGAAGTGACATAAAAGCTATCAGTCTTCTATGTTTTTTAAAATACTTGATAAAAATATTGAAATATGCTAATATCTTGCATAAAAAAACTTATGACATCTGAAAGTAAGTTCTGAATACCACTGTGACTTGTACATGTGTCTCATGTACATGTAAGTTGGAATATTTTACTCCACTAAAGTAGAACCCTCTAAAATCTTTTGGGTTTGACTGTAAGATGCACTTGTACAGACAGTAATTGGCCTGTTACAGAGATATTAATTAACATGTTAGAAATGTTTTCTTTATTAATGAGAAATTCACACATACTATTTAAATTAATTTGTATAGTTTAAAATTAATTTATTGTGGCCTTCGATGACCTCAAATCCACTAAGACAAAGCTGGAGTATTGTACTAACTGTTAAACCATTCATTAAACATTTTATGCAAATAGTGTTTGTTTATAAACAAATTAACTGCAAGGATTTTCAAAACAGGTGCTGTGTTGTGAATGCGTACTAAATGATGTGGTACTGAAAGAATTAATTAGACCTTCAGATGTAATTAGTTGCAATAATTTGCGTGATTAGCGGCTTGGTTAAGAAGTAAGACACACACATTGTAATGCATGGAAGAGTCACTGCAGTAGCTTTGTCTTTCATACGGTGAAGATGAGATTTCCTCATGTTTAGGAAATTTTTCAAAAAATTGCTGACATAGCTGGAGTTAATTGCCAAGTATCCTGTAGGGGGTAACGTGGTTTTTTTCCCCTTGGCTTGTTGCGATGCATATGCATTGGAAGCAATACCATTTGTTTGTACCTCAATGAATTTTTAAAACAGAAGGCTGTTAACCCTAGATCTTCAAGTCTCCAGAGGAAGAACTGATACTTAACATGTTCAGGGTTAAAAGATAGGCTGTGTAAGCCATAAGAAACAGGTCCAGTGTTTTGAGATCGGTTCTAAATATTCATGTAATTTTTCCCCCTTGCAGCCATAGTTCTGATTTTTCTCCTCGTGTATCCCACAATGCAGTCAGCCATTGGACGTGCATGAAGAATGCCTTTGGAAGTGGCATTAGTCAAAACTGATTAAAAAGAAAGTTATGATTACTGATACTTAATTCATGATGATCACATTCCTAGTTATAATAAATGTACAATACCTCTGTGACTTGCAAGAAAGCTTTCTCGTCCTGATAATGCCCTGATGCCCAGTGACAATGTTAGAGAGTGGGTTTGAAATGAATTAATATGGGGACTGCCTTGATCTTTGTTTTACCTGTTTGAAAAGGTGGATTGACAGTAAACCACAATAGATTCACTTTAGTGGTCGCTGGTGGAAGTTGCTATTGCTTTGCTATTTGAAAAGAAAAGACTGAAGATTTTGTGCCTTGAGGCATCAAGAATGCACAAATATGAAAGTAATGCACACTTTGACAGAATTTATTGCTCTGACAATACCCTTTTAATATTGTTAGAAACACACTTGGGGGGCCTGCACATGTATTTTGAAAAAACAGGTATGTTCTCTGTGAATCACTTTGTCAGAAAAAGCCAACATTTCCAGAATAAAATTGAAGAGTACAGAAGAAAAAGAAACAGAGGAAGTTTAGTAAATCAGTTATAAAGTAAATAAGTGCAATTAGTCAGCGGCTTAGGAGATATTAGGTGACAAGAGACTTCTCAGAATAACACGCTTGCCTGTGGTGAGTGTTAGAGGCATTCCATGGAGGTGATGATGAATGACTCAATGAATTTGACTTTAAGCTCTTTTTTAATGCAGAACCTTTTATTTGATGGGATTAAGCTATAGCAGCTTGTGAGAGGAACTGTGGGGGAGCTTTGTTTCATCTCAGGTGGAAGTGGTCGCATTAGACCTTGTTTGTCTCATGAATTTTTGTGACACTCCTGAGGTGTGAGGTAGAGGAGACCTTGTTTAAAAGCTAAGCCTTGCTGTAGCTACCGAATTGTTTATGTTCTTTTAAGTTCTCGCCATATGATTTCCAAGAGTTTTTATGTAGCTGCAAATCTGACATAAGCAGCAAGGCCCAGCAGGAGATCTCTGGTTAAATGATGACCACAACGATGCTGTATTTGGATTAGTGACTGGGAAATATTAGTGGTCACATATCTAAGTGAAAGTAACACCCGAGTGTTTTATTGCAAACTCAGTGTGGAACACAGTTTATCTTAGTGCTGAGGCAGAACATAAGTGCAGTACTTCTCTCTCTTTCCTACAAGAGAATGGCTATTTACACTCGTCTTTAAAAAAAAAAAGGAAGGGAAATGGAATAAAATAAATATTAAAAATGACAAAAGAAGAACAAAAAGCATCATTAACTGCTGCACAGCTGCTGTGTGTCTGCTGTCACGGGGATTACCCTTAATTACTATGGATGAAGTTTGCTATCATTGGTTCTTTGGATACCTCACAATTGGTTTATTTTTAAAGGAGTTCTTCTTTCTATGTGTGTTTTAATAGAATATGCAGCTGTTAAAGTTTCAAGGAAAGAAATCACTGTTTTAGTCTTGAGGAGCCTGAAAATCATTTGACAGAGCTAATAGAGGGATCCACTTGAATGAATTTAGTTTTTTTCCTTTTTGTATTCTGTTTAATTCAGTTCTTTTGTTTTAAGTGTGATGTTTGCAAAGTAGTCTTTAAAATGGGCTCTTCTGTATTGTGTTTGAATTTGAAGAAAATTAACATTTGTATGTCATCAGTAACTGCAATGCATAGCTCAAGGCAATGAAGGATAGAAAGTCAAAGAATATGGGAAATTTGATTAAAATGAATGAGCAGTAGAAGGTCTTAAGGGTGGACATAGCTTACTCATTGATTTATTTGTATTGTTTCTTGAGGCAAAAGAAGCTAATTCCATAGGATGTTTAGAAAATAGCTTTTAAATATGAAAATAAAAAGATGTTTAAGTCAATAAAATTAGGTTTTTGACAACATAATCTGGAGACTTCCCTACTTACCGAAGTCCTACTTCGTAAAGGGGGCACAATACTGAGCAGGTAAATGTTCTTGGAGTGATTTTGGATCAATTGGATGTCCATAACATATTTTTTTTATTTTATTCACTTGGACATGGGTTGTGAGGTAAAGCCCAAATGATGACTTGCTAGCCCAAATGATGACTTGCTGTCCCAAACGTGTTCTGTGCTGCTCTGACTGCCTTGGGTGGTGTGTTATTTGTGCTGCCTCCAGTGAAGTTGTCTGTGTTTGCTGTGCATTGGTGAGTCCCCAGCTGCTCACATTACTATGTTACCTATTCCTGCACTGTTTAGTGTTGTTGTTGTATAATTTTGTATTTTGCAAGACTCCCATCTTTGTTGTGCTTCAGGTCTGGTTTTGAGGTCTTGCTCTCCCATTTGTCTTGGTATTCTGAATGTTCTCAATAACGCTTTTTTTACCTTTGAGTCTCCCTGACGGATTGAAATAGGTCCCTTTTCCATGTTTGAGAAACTTCCTTGTCAAGGTTTTCTTTCCTCAGTGTAGGAGAGCTGAAAATGTGGAATGCTGTTCCCCTGCTAGTCTTTTGGTGGGTGTTTAATGCTAAAGGGCAGTTTTTGCAAAAGAACTTTTGAATGAAAAATTATTTAAAATGGACACGTGATCAGCCCTACTAAGTTTGTGAAATAATGTTATTCCAAAGAAATGATGCCCATTTATAAAGAGAAAAAGCTGAGTCAGAAAACTGAACTGACTTAAATAATTTCTTGCATTCAGATTGAGAGAATGGTAATCACTGTCCTACCATATAGTAGGTGTGAACTTTCTAGTCTAAACTTCTTTACAGCTGTTTCAAAATGGGACAGTTTCATAATTTGAAATGTGTGTGATTCTGTGGATGTTTCTTCCATAATTTTTAAAAAAATTCTTCAGATCTAGGAGCATCCAACATACCCATTTTCTCATATTAAAGGTTGTCTAGGTCTTTTAATTTATCTTTTTCTGATTCTGTCATGAAACCTGGAATTCAGTTTCAGAAGCTTAGTTACTAAGTCTTGGTTTCTTTTTCCACTGGTTGCCAAAACAGACAATTAGTGTGTGTAGCAGTTCTCAATGGCCAAGGCATTAAAGTTTTGAAACTCAAGGTATTCTTTCTCAAAGAAGGTTGGTGGCATTTTATCTGACTCTGAAAATCCATAAGCACTTTCCAGTGATGCTTTTGTTCTCTGAAAAATGACTGAACTCCAGTATAGCTGATCACTCTATGAGCAACCCTCACAACCTGAGCTTCACTTTGTATCCCCAAATTTTTGCCATAAAAAGAGAAAATTACTAAAACCTAAAACATGTTTCTTCAGCAGGAAAACAGCACCTTAGTATAGTTTATGTTCTGCAGCTGTTCATTTTTGGTTATGTCAGAAATACCAGTAACACACACAAAGGGGACTTTATATTTCAGTGGCAGACATGAATGTAGAACTCTCAGACCAGTGTGGCATTTACCTTTCCTATTCAGATATTAACCTATACAAACAGATGGCCTTGTGTGCAACACAGTTTCTAAGGAAAGTGAAATGATTCACAATCCGATTCTATCTGTTACAGTCCTCAACTTCTGATTACAACTAAATTACTTTGCAGTGAATTTTTCCATTTAAAATACTTAGCTTAAGAAGAAACTACTGTACAAACCACTTTGGGACACTGCTGTTCTTCATATGCCTGTGACAACTGTTGACATCCCTGCCTTGTTCCTATGAATTGTAGTTTTATTGTGCATTTATTGCTTTATTGGAGTTCTCCATAAGCATGGGATTTTATGATCAGAAGCCATCTGTAAACAATCCTGTGATTCTTAAACACACAAGAAAAGCTGCAGTCGTATTTTTTCCAATGTACCTATAAGCCTGACTCTACATGGTGTTGTTTAGCCTAAGCTACCTTTCCTTTTCATAATGCCCTGGATTGCCAAGAGCAGCAGCTTCACTACAAGTGTGTCAAACAGCTATGGGCAGCAGACTGCCAGCAGGTGACTGATATTTGAAATTTTATTTTGGTTTTAGTGAGACTCAGAACTGAAAATCTTCAAGTGCAGTGGCTACTCAGTGTGTATTGTCCCTTATGCTGTACAGCTGAGGTATCAAGAAGTTTTAGGGAAACGTGGCTGGACTAATTTAGGTGTCATCATCAGACTGAGTGGGCTTATTGTGTGTATGAATGGCCGTTTTTAGTTGGTCTAAATAAGGTTAAGTTTTAGATTAATTCAGTAAATTGAGGGTTAGAAAGTCTTGATATTCTTATGAAGGCAAACCTTCCCTGCTAGCTGAGGTCTGGGTGGATAAACCAAGCAGAGGATCACTTTGTGCATGCTTCTTTTATCTTTTCCTCAAATGTCTGCAACAAGTCAAGATGCTGTGTTTTTTTGCAGTAGATGGGTTTTTGTGGTCACTGAAGAGTTCATTTCACAAAAGGCACACTTCTGTTTTTCAGGGAGATGGGAAGGACTGAGGCCAACTTGTATTAGGATGAGTGGAACTCCCAGCCAACCAGGAATGATGGAAAAATTGAGGTATTGTCAACTTTTTAGTCAAGAATAGTGCTGGGTACTTATGAATAGAGCAATACATATAACTGACCTCCCATTCTTGGCTGAATAAAGAGCCAGAAAAATATTTGGAGTGTTTTGCAAGTATTTTTAACCACAAATTTGAAATTGCCTGGTTTACTTTCATTGTTTTGCTTATAGATACCAAATGCCCTCCCTCAAATGTTGCAAAGAGTATGGCTGGGAAGTACTGAGTGGAGATGTCTTGTTGAGTGACTGAACTGAACCCAGGGTTGCCTGTGAGCTGCTGGTTCATGTTCAATGCTCTTTCTGACTCTGCAGAAATTTTCCAGAGTTCAGAGGCAGATCTATGCTTTGTATTTTAAATTCATCTGTGACAAATAAGACCATGTAAGTGCAACCCTGTCAGTAGTAAGCCATAAATCCAATATAAAACAGTGGAGAAAATGACCCTCAAAATGGAGAGGAGTACCATATTCTTCAGGGGATATTTGGGAGGGAAAATGGAAACACTCTGATTGGAATATAGCCAATCTACAACAGAATAGGGTTTATTGTGAACAATGTCAGTATTTGAATATTTATGCTAGCAATGCCAATGATTAAAAGAACCATGGAAATATTTAATGAGCCCAAGTCAGCACACACAAAGTGTATGTGTCACTGCAAGGTTGGCATTGTCAGTCCCAGTAAGATCATTGTATTTTTTAACATATTGAGATATTGGTTCAATGCAAACATGCTAAAAACAATCTCTCTATATTGAAAAAATAGTGTTGCTGCAACATGAAGGTGTCTTTTACATATCTTACATGCGAGGAAGTCCTGACAAGTTCTAATAAAGAGGCCAAGACTGAAGTATTAGGGATATATTTTTTGTTAATTGACATGGATGTTGCTGATCCAAGTTTTTAGCTAATTTGCTGTGTGGAAGCATGTTATTCTCAGGCACATGGTGTGACTCTTGGGGATGGTCCTGTGCAGGGCTGAGAGTTGGACTCGATGATCCTTGTGGGTCCCTTCCAACTCAGCATGTTCCGTGATATTTAGAAAAACTCTTGCTAGACAGAATAATTGCAGGCTTTTACTATGTGTGCCAAATCAGACTTCCATTTCATTTTTGTTTTTAAACTTCTTTATTGCCATAAATTAAATACTTTATTTAAAAAAAAAAAGAACATAAATTAAGGCTTGGTATAAACCCTAGTTAATCCTGTTGACTTCAGTAAGATTACATGAGATTTCCATGGAGAGAACTGTGCCCACTATATTCATCACATCCTGCTTCTCTGTTTAGGTTCTTTATAGTGAAGCCACTGTCAAAGTATTGGATACCTTATATTGTAATAGTATTGTGCTCAAAATTAAAGTGTGTGTTCCCTGAATAAACATTTTACATGTAAATAATTTTGTATTGCTATAAATACTTTGTATCTTAGACATGCAGTGTTTGCTATCATGGAGATCATAATTTTTGTGAGCTGAATTTGCTCCAGATGATAGAGAAATTATAGGCTACAATATGTGATCAAACAGCAATATGGAAAGCTTAAATAGAATGCGCCCTAAGGACAAAGGCTGGTTAAGACTATGGGGGATAGAATAAATGGGAGTTTTAGTAAAGCTATCTCTGATTCCAACAGATAAATTATGCTCTGCCTTTTTTGTATCTCTTTGGGACTGTACTACATAAATTATGACCAAGTATAATTTAGGCTTTCAGCCTATATTTCTGAACATCCATCTTGTACATTTTAAGTACAAAATTACCATTTTGCAGAAGTATGAAATTGAGACAAATTTTTTTCATCTGTGCATTTAACTTCTGCATACTTTATAGCAGCTAAAGGGTTCAAGAGGACCTTGTTACTACCCAGAGGGTGATGTTAGCCAGATGATTGCATAACTGTGTGAAGATCTATATAAGCATGAATAAAGTTTGGGGGCTAGAAAAGTGGATAATATTTCAGAAGAGGTATCTACTGTAGCTTTATGTAGTAAGCAACATGCTTTTCTGAATAAAAAGTAATCATTTGTAAATCAAAATTGTTTATTTTTGATTAAATTTTAAAAGTTACATCTAGAGTTTCCCTCTGAAGTACAGTTCAGTACAGAACTTTGGCACGCCTGGAGGCCACTGAGTGCAGGTTGTCAGGGCACTTGTGAGATCCCAATCTGCACGTGAAGGTCAATGTGTGTGTATGAATGAAGCAATTGGTCCTAAGGGCCCTATTTTCTATCGCTCGTTCCAGCACTGCATTCTGTAGCTTGGATTTCTGTGTAAAACCCAACTGAGAATTTTATAGTTCATTTTTCCCATTGCATATTGCAATGTTGTAATACCAACTGGAATTGTAAAACTAGGAATAACCACATGGTGCATCCTTATGGGGGGGTGTGCATATCTTGCACAGGGCATAGAATATAGAAAAAAGAAGATGATCCTCCTTTGAGGAAGGCAAACTTTCAGTCAATGTGTGTTTTTGGCAATGGAGCACAATTTAAAACTGGCCCAAGTTAGCTTTAAGCAACGTACCAATAACTTGCAATAACATTGCTAGAGGAGTTTTTAATCCATAAAAATGGAAAAACATTTCCTTTAGATGTGATGTAACTTTTTCTGTATTAAGCATAAGAAATATCCATCATTTTTGCATGGGCACATAAGGACCACACCTACATTTTGCAAAGGTTTAAAATCATAAGACTTAGTCAGTATGTGTAGCAAAGTGAATTTATCTGTCTGTGTTGTGCCCACATTTGATGATCATACCTTTGGGAATTCAACACTAGCTTTCATGATGTGTGAAAAATGAATAGAGAAAATGTCTATTGTAGAAGTCAAATGAATAATAGTGTTGTAGAAGAAAATTTCCCCCTAAAATACAATAGGCCAATTTTTTCCCTGGTACAGATTTCCTTTCCACTAACCTGGTGATGCTCATATGTACAGTGTTGTGCTATGGCAATGTTTACCTTTTCCTGTAATTGATATTCCATTTAAATCCACTAGCAGTCACTGGACTGCTGGCTTTCCCTGCTTTCTGCAGTAAGTGGAGGCAATACTGGAACTCAAGCAGTAATGCTAATTGCTAATAAAGATTTTAATGGCAATCACTTTAACTGATGGTAGAGATTAGTTTACTATCACAGACACCATCAAAGGCAGCACCAATAGCTTGTCACCTTACTCTCTGTAAGGCAAAAAGGTATTTTTGTTATCTAAGTGAAATGATGGAATATTTAATTTTAAAAAGTGAGATAATGTTGCAGATTCAATTTTAATTTTCAGCTGTTTTTCATTAGAAAAGAGTAAACCGAAAAAAACAATAACAGAAATTAAGAGTTCTATACTGCTGTCCTCCATTACTTAACCTTTCTCAACACCTTCTGGAGTAAAAATGCAACATAAAATGGAGTAGTTTTTATTAGAGTTTTTTAAAATACAGTCTTTATTGTCTTTCCAGTGAAAAGTGAAAGACATTGGAAAAGGAAATTGCTTCACTCTAGGATCACTGTCATATTGCTGCTGCATGATTGTATTTTCTGGGGCAGGACTGAACATGTGCCTTTGAACTGTGCATTGTGTCTTCAGTACTTACATCCACTTTGGTGGCTCTGTCTCCTGAAGTTCTCTTGGTCAAAGACCCAATTGCTTAAGGATATTACTGTTGACATTACAGTATGATCTTAGATTTTCAAGAGGTAATCTCTTCCTGCACTAGTCAAGATTCTTCCCAAAATAATGTAACATCTACAGACCTTATCATCGATTTTTGCAAATTATGACTGGGAAGATGATCTTGTGTCAGAGGTCAGGCTGCTCCAATGTGTGGCAGAGGAGGATGAAATGAATTCTGTTAAATTATACAAGCCCCTCTTGTCATTAATTATACTGTGTGTTTTACTTTTTAGGTCATGAGCTTTTGAAATCAACATAAGAATGCAAAAGGAAGCCTGGGTTAGCTACCACAGGGTTAAATTTTATTCCAGTCGTTACTAAGTGATTTCATGTCCAGAGAGCCTTCAACTCAGGATGTGTAACATTTATCTGCCTAAAATTAAAAGGAAATGAAAGAGATTTATTAGTGCTTGTTTCTTGAAGATGGTTCTCCACTTTTGGATTGGTTGAATGATTGAGGATAAAAGGCTTTCATAACGATGTTGCATTGTACAAATGAGCTCTAACCAGAAGTGCTGTCCTAAATGCTGCTGACTTAAGGATAAAACTACTAAGAAGAGAGAAGAGCCTCTTTGCAGTTAAAGTTATAACCAGAATCCTCCTATGAAATGCTAATTTAGCTGGTATAGGTTAGGCTGGGGTAATTGTCTGTATGTGAAATATGACAGGTTTGTATTGAAGTTTAAGGAAAGAAATTTTAAAAATGGTCGAATGAATGTTGAGGTACCAGCAGGGTAGCTGATCATCAGTAAAACTGGTGGTGTGTACAGTGAAGCTGTAGATGTTGGGTTGAAGGCATCCAAAAAGAACACAGTCATTTTGGGGGGGGGGGAGGGGGAATCAATACAGGTGAAGCTAAGGAGAAGTATGTGCAACTTTACCTTGAAAACCTTATTTTCCTTAGACATTTTAGACATTCAGATGGGTTATAAATCCTTTCTTAAGATCTGAAGGAGAAATTCAGCATTCAAAAAATCAGTAATACAAAAGTATGTTGGGAAAATGGACATCATAAATTTCACACTACTCACATAAATATGGATTATTTTTTGCAAGTAACAAGAAAAGTATGTGTATCATAGCATCACAATTCCAACCTAAAAAAAACTTCAGTTTTGTCATTGGCAGTTGTTCTTTAAAGGTTTCTTGATAAGAAAGGCACACTGTAAGATACATTGATATCAGTTTCTCAGGCATGAGCTCTTATTTTCATGCAACTTCATCATAATGATAACATAATACTAATAGTGATAGTTCTGTAATTTCTTGTGAATGTAGACAAGTGTTATAATTTCTGTTTACCGAGATAGAATCCTGTTTCCAAATCCACTCTTCTCAGCTGAATTAGCAGTTGAAATATAACGCTGAAACTTTAAAATACTAAAATGAAGGTACCAGAAGTAATGAAAAACTGACAGTGATTTGACTGTGTACAACATGCCTTTCATTTTTTGACAGAAACATCCCCTACTAAACCTTGCAATAGTCCTTGTACTCTGTTCCAGCTCTCTTAAGGGTTGGAAAATGGGCTGCTGCAAGGTCCTCATGTGGATTGGATTTGGAAAAAGACAATATTCTGAGCAGCACTTTGTATTGTACTGCTGGTGGGTGACCTATAAAGGACTGTTGCATATTTTGTGTAAATTGGAAAATCCAGGTGCTAGCTAATTTCAGGAGCTGGGAAAGGCAGAAAAGTGGGTTAAGACTTCTCTGTCAATTCCTGTGCCACAGAGGCATGGAATTAGGGCTGATTAATGATGTTGTTTACCATAAATTCCTTGGCTTTACTGAATTTTTTTTTCTACGAATGCTATAATATACTGTGATTAATATAGAGCATGTATTCTGAGGTACATATATGGAGAGATTTGGAAGCAATCTTTTTTTCTTTCCCTTTGAATTTTCAGTAAACCCCCCATGAATGCATGGGCTATTTGCATTAATTAACATGGGTCTAGGTTCCATGTGTGGATTATTTGGGAGTTTTTGCCTGGTATTCACAATTTGATAATTAATTTGTGTAATTGGTCACCCATTCTAATTTGCTTTCTGACTGAGTGCTTACAGCATTTATAAATATGTGTACATTAAGTGTCTATGTGTCATTGTCCTGAGGGTCTATTCTTTCTTAGTGTAAGCAACACAAGGAAGATATAAAAAAAGAAGTCTAAGGAATATTAGGAATTTTTGAAACATTCCATTCTAATTTTCTTCCAAAACATTCTAATTTTCTCCTAGTGACTAATTTAAATATATGATTATGATTCTAGCAGTTACCTCCAAGTAAGTGCAGATGCAAAGATTCAGAGTCAAAGCATGAAAAAGAATAGTTAAGTTGTATCCTGAATGCCGATGTGACCTTTACTTGATGGTTAAAATGGTGACATCTTTATGGCTGAACACGATTTTTAAAAATAGAATTATAAACTTAAACTGCAATAATATGTAAGTTCTTAAATTACTTTAAAAAGGTAAACTGGACTTATTATGTCTTGATTTTTATTCATAAAATAAGTATAATGCCAGTATTCTAATATAGGTCACTGTACATCTGATAATTTCTGTGTGGCTGGGCTGATCTATAGATGCAGCCTACACCTCTGAGTTTGTATTTTGGAATGAAACTCGTGCATAACATCATGAATTTGTTTCAAAAGCTACTACTCAAAGGGATTTTATTTTTGAAAATATCAACAGTCACACAGCATAATTTTAAGTTCCTTTTTATTTTTACAATATCTTCAATTGTGTCTTTTCCTTGTAATTGTTTAGCTATTACTGATACTGTCATATGTGTCACTTACTGATCTCTGCTGTGTGATGTGGCATGACAGTAAAACATATTGTCTTCAGCACGGTTGTCCTGTGGGATTTACAGTGTTATTTGGCAGAAAGTAAGCATGTTACACAGTTAAAAATCAAAATTTTTACTATGAAAAAGGTAGATCACTTGTCGAGAAAGACTCACTGTGAAAGTCCTGAAAAAAATTAAATGGTTTGTCATGAGTTGTACCCACCTACAATTTAGAAAGCAGGGCATTGTAAAGAATGCATATGAGGTGCTCCTGCTCACAAGTAATGTTATCACCCAAGTGCTGCTCAGATCATTTGGAGCACTGAGTCCAAACCACGATTTCATGTGACACTGAAAGTTTCTGGGGTTGCTTTTATGTCACTTGAAGAGATCAAAAACCCCAATGGATTAGGCTGCTGATTGGCCTAGTATTTTACTGATCTTAGCATGATGAGCTTGATCTAGTTATCAGACTGATTGATGATTTACAGCATGTGTATAAATGTGTAAAGAACTTCCTAGCATTTACTTTGGAGGAACAGAGGGAATTTTGAATAGTCCATCTACCTCTGACAGAGGTTCAGGATCCATGGCACTGACTTAGAAAAATTGCTATTGCCAGTGGAACAACTTGAGTAAATAGTGTGAGCATATTTTCATTTTGCCTGGCTTATGCTTGTGGAAAAGGGAGTCTGCCCAGGGAAACACTGATAACAAGTGCTGAATCCGAATTAAAAAACTGCTTAAAAATGTGGCTCTTCTGAAATTGCTCAGGAGCACAGTTTGATCTGCTGAGAATCTCAGCTATTTACTCATCTGTGTATGCTTTGAGTAAAGCTGAAGACTTAAGTAGTGATGGTACTGTATTGTGTGCCATAGAATTGCTCTGGGTCTAGTAAGTGGCAGCACTAAAAAATGCAAGTACTAAAAGGGGGGAACTCAAATTGGAGCCTAATAAAATATCACCCCGTGTTTGTTCCTCGTATAGAACAATGACCTCTCATAAGCCACTGCTTTCTTTCTTTTCTAAGGGTTACTCTGTTGCCTTGATTCCTTCCCTGATTATCTTGAAGCCTGTCAAGTTGGAAAGCTCTCCCCTCCCTTGCTCTTTCTTCCTAATAGACATGAAACAGTCCAGTCAATAATATTTTACTTGTCTTCCCACTGCGTGTCTCTTCCTCTGATCAGTTTAGGCGGGTTTGACTGCAAAAAGTCAGAAGGGAGGTTAAGATCTGAAAGTTCAGCCAAATGTTATCAGCCACAGAGATGTTGCTAAGGGAAAGGCCTTACAGCCCCGAAGACCGGAGCCAATAATAGCTGCACATAACTGATAACATCAACAGCTGTCAAAGATCCAGGCATTTGTGGTTCGTCTGTAAACTCAAACACCTGTATTCAGTCAAGCTTTGATTGTTATCCCCTCTTTTCCTGTCATTTTGATTCGTTCCTTGAAGGTGCTGCCAGGATATTCTAAGCTGCTAGTTGATTTATAAAGTGAAAGAGCCCTTCGAAAGTTTGGCACAGTTTGAAAAATCGACTGAGGCTCTCATTCATAGGGTGACAAGTTACTTTGACATTGATATTGACAGCGTTCTTTTAATTAAGTTTTAGACGATGTAAGGACGGGTTCAGATCCTTGAAAGCACGGGTTAAAAGTACACTAACAGCTTCAACATGTGTCACTTAGGAGAACATTATGTACTTTAAGACCGTTTCTTTTGTGATGAATTAGATCAAAGTGACTAATAAACATTCTTCATGAAAGCTCTTCAGAACACAGTATATACATGTTTGAGATATTTAAAAGATAGAGTTTCAAGGACCAGGCTGTAAACTAACCTAAAATAACTTAAACGGACAGCTGATACTGTTGTCTCACTGTTATAAATTATTATGCAGCACAGAAAAGAAGAGGATTTTTATTTGTAAAGGGAATTTTACAGTAAATGATGCAAGGGTCATTCTGCTGTAGGGAATTGTGTAGAAATGTGTATCCTGCAAACTGATTGAATGTGCAGTTTTTAATGGTTGGACAAAAACAGTGGGACTGGATATGTAAATTATAATTATTTTGAATTAACTCAAGCTGCTTCAGTTCTATTAACTTCCCCTGGCCTGTGTCTTGTAGAGAACTAAGAAGTGTGGTTGCAATCAAGTGTAATGGAGTTTGTTTGTTTGTTTGTTTGTTTGTTTGTTTATTGTCACTTCTTGGATAGTAAAACTTTCTTCCTTACTCATCTTTATTTGTAACTCTATCCTGAAGAAGGGGTATGCACTGCAGTGACAGCCAAGAAAAAATACTACTTTAAAATAATTAATTGCGCTTCTGGGCTATATTGAGTATTCCAGGAAGAATATTTCCAGCTAGTGCTGGGTGCCTTCAGAGCTGAAATCTTCTTTTCAAAGAGATCACGGTAGTGAAAATGATACAAATGTCACAAAAAGAATTGATGGTAGAGGTTGCAAGGGCTGTTTTTGTCTCATTAGCATTAATGTTCTCTGTCTGCAGTTTTAGAGGACCAATCTTCTGCAAACTGAGTTCAGAACATGCACTGAACTTGTGTGTGGGGCTGAGCACAGAGCTGAGGAGCTTCTCTGAGCTGATAATCATAAAATCTGAAATCAAGCAGCTGCAAATTGCACAATGATTTTTGTCAATTATTTCTGAACAGAGCATTAAAGAAAGGGTAACAGCAACCTAACTCTTTAGTCAAAAAGCTCTTTTCTGGGATTCATTATAATTCTCTAATTGAAACCTGATTTACTCCTAAGGTTGCAGAAATGCAGCTGAAAACAGCTGAAATGTTGGGAACCTCGAAGTCAGTGAGACTCTTGATGACTCTGGGCTCAGAATTTAAGGTCTGCCTTTTGTTCTGCTTACAAAACATCAGTGAGCAGCTAAAAATTTCTTGCATTCTGAAATGCAATGGTGTGCAAAGCCAGTCTTATGGTGAATGCAACCCTTATTCTGAAGGATTCTACAACTGGGTGAATAAAGCACTTAGACTTTTTGTGTGAAAGCATGAAGAAGTATGCAAGATGGGAAATGGAAAGAAAAGGATAAAATACCTAGGACTCTCAGTAAACCCCAGCTTGATGCTTACCACCATTCTAGTCTGGCAAGCAAAACTAAATGAGTGACCTTAATGGTGGTGGCAGACTCACCTCTCCTGCAGAGCTGAGCAATCCTGTTCATGTGGAATTACTACACAGCTTTTTCCTTCTTTTGCTGTTTCCTTTCCTTTCCAGCTGTTTCCCCTTCTGGCTCCAGGGGCACACTTTAGAGGCAAGTCCAGTTTGCTGATGCCGTTTCTGACTGCAGTACTGGAGGATCATGTGAGAAGAATATATTTTTGCTATTTTCCTTCATTATTTTCCCCCCTAAACTCCCCTTTTCAAGAAAATAAAGTACGTTTTGCTTCCTGCAAAAGAGACTGTGGGAAAGGTTTCCACAACTCATACTTAAAAAAAACCCCAAACCTTATTTCAGGAGGAAATGTATCAGAAAGTTTGAAGATATGCACAAAACTATGCTATTTTTGTAATATGGAGGCAGTAAAAAGAAAGTAAAGAATAATTCCAGTGTATTTTAGCAGATGTATCCCATATGTTTACATTTATCTTTATGTAAAGTGAAGGCCAGAATTGGAAGCTTAAGAACCATCACTGGCTCCTGTTGTACTGCAGCTGCCTGTCAATTTACCATCCATATGGAAAGTACCCATCAAGGTAAATTTAGAAATATTAGTCTCAACTCCTTCTCCATGCTGTTTTTTAAATCAATACTTCACACTGTTGAGTGGGATCTCAATAGTATTCCCTGACTTTCTTGGAATAATCGTCTTTATTTGTCAGAGAATTTGTAAAAATCTAAGAGTGTGGATCAGAGTAGTCTATTGTCGTTATCATACAAACAGTAATTTTATAGGCTTTGAATGCAGCAACAGCTCAGGCAGTGGTTTATCTTTGAGTGTGAACTCAGAGTTTAAGGAAGCCTTTTGCATTTGGAGTTGGTCACATGCTGTAGGGGTTGGGGACTGATGTGGGAAAGACAACAGAAATAATGTTTCAGCAGTACAGAGCTATCCTTCAACCTTTGCAGCATGGGAATATGTGCATAGTACTTTCCTCATCCTTTCCACAGAGGAATTAGTGTGGCATCCCAGCAGCACTCAATATTATCCTCAATTAAAGCCCATATTTCCTTAGGAATGTGCAACTTGTTTCCAAACATACTGAAAAGGACAACTGTGTGTCTAGTTATCTGAAATTATACTAAGATTCCTGGGTGGTTCTGTTGGGAAAAGTAAGGTGAAGAGTTTTCCAGGGTGCCTTTCCCATTCCTTTAGCTATTAACTGATCAGGTGCCAGGCTTGGATCTGTTCACAATTTGAAATACTCTGCTACAGCTCCTGCAGGACTGAGTGGAGACTTGCTGTCTGTTGTGGTTTAGTTACTTACTCTGAAACTGCTTCTATTCTACATAAAATTAAGTGTGTTTGAAGAATCTTACAGTAAATCTTAGCAGTTTATTAATTTCAAAATCTTCGGAATTATAGCCTGAATTTTGATCCAATCTTACCTCATGCTGTTTGTAACATTTAGTTTAAATTATATATATTATGTCCTGAAAATAATATGACCCGTTTTCTGAAAAAGTCTTGTTGCTGGTCAATTCAAAAGAATCAATATATTTTTCCACTTAATTTTCGTCACTTCTAGAAATTGAAACAAGTATTTTGAAATTTAGTGGAAATATAGGAAAAAAAAATTTTGAATTATAAATTTACTTGTTGTCTCCATTTTGGTATGTACTGGGACTCTTTTTAAGTGACTAAGTGATTTTATGAAAGACAAGAAGGGAAGGTTGATATGCAGTTGAAAAAGTGAAAAAAATGGGATTAACATGAGTCAAAGCAGGGAATATGAACTAGGTTAGAGCAATAGCCTGTTTTTTTTTTAGATTGTTGTTGATAATACATTAGCTTTGTCTATCTGTACCATGCTGTGAGGATTAGGTTATATAGCTTTTTAATATTTATTTTCACTTAAAAGTACTTTGTGAAAAATGGATGTACTGAAATGATGCAAAAATAATTCCAGATGATTACACTTTCCTATTTTATTGCACATAAGTATTCTAATTATCCTCTTGCCTACTGCAGAAATGGTCAAAAAACATCTGAGTCCTTCTTTGAAGCCATTTTATTGTGGATGTCATTTTTCAAGCTTGGAAAACTTAATCCTCAACCTTTCTATTCACCCATCATATCTCTGTTATGTTCTTTAAAAACACAGTTTGTGAAATAGTGATGAAACTTGCAGCAAAACAGTCTGCTGCCTGTTCCCTGTCTCCCTATATATGTGGTGTATGGATGTGTGTGTCTATATAAATACAGTGAGAATTTGGGCAGATATAACAAAAGATCTAAATGAGACTGTTTGCTTTGAGAACAACAGCAGGAGCCAGTGTGGAGTGACAGGATGCTTCACTAGGTCCTTAAGTTAGGATGTATTTAATTAATTAATTTATATAGAAATATTTTTATTTATTTTTAATTGAAACTTTTCAAAGCAAAATGTTTTGGAGGAGTGGCCTGTCTCTGGCATGAGGGTAAATTTTCAGCATTAATCTCATTAATCTTATACACTATGTATGTGTACACCAGAGACTAAACTATATTTGGGTCTGTTCAGAAACACATTAACTCTTTCCTGTGATACCACTGAGTTGGAGGTTCCAATCCTGCTTAGCTCCCTTGTGAGTCTGTTCTTTTATTTGTGTATTGAAGCAACTGGGCTTGTGCATAAACACAGATATTGTATATTTGTTTTTAATACGTGGAATTTTCAATGTCCTATTTCCCACATGTGATAAGTGAGGGAGGGAAATAAAGTATTTCAGTGGCCATAAGATGGATTTTTTGGTAGGGCAAAGGTTACTTTTCATGGCTTCCTGTCTTTCAGTATCTATTCCTCTAAAATTCTGATTTATTTGTAAGATGTTTTCTGTCTTTCTAGCAATATACCAACTGAAGTGAAGTATGTGTGCATATATTAACTTCTTATGGGGCACATATAAAATTCCAAGTAAGTAGGAATCATGTGACTGGCAAGGGGAATAAAAGTTCTCTGCACCATTCTGCTTCAAAATAGAATTATCGTGCCACCTAATTTGTTGTTTTTCCTATTTCTTACAGAGAAAAAGAAAATTGCATGACAAAGGTTAATATAACAATCTTCTCTTATTACAGTGATTTATGTATGCTGAGCATTAACAGCAGAATGTCATCCAGCTCTCCTTTAATTTGCAGACATCTGGATTTTTCTTTGTTGGGATCACAGTGGTAGATGACAAAGCTGTACTCTTGAGAAATAGGAGAGAACACTGTCATTCAGAGCTTGTTATACCACAAACATTGAACTCTTAACAGTTATCTCTGGCAAGTCAGTGGACTTCAAAAATAGAGCTCTGTTTTTATCCAAATGATCCTCACTAATGAAATACATGGGGAAGAATATTCTATTCATCTTAAAATCATTCTGATCCTATAATATGTCAAATGACTGTAGATAGTGGTTAAAACAACCTAAATGTGAATTCTCCTGCAATTTTAATTTGGAGATGTCAATGCTGCAATTTGCAATGATTATGGTTTAAAGCAGCCAGTTTTGTTTCTTTCTGTAATGTAAGATATAATTTATATTTTAGAAATGTTTGAAAAGTGAAGGGCAGGGTAGTTTGATTAAAGTAAAATGCATTTTGACATGTTTGAATCAATTATAATGAGAATTCTTCATTTTATTGGTGTTTTAACCCAGAATGATCTTGGTGCTGTGCAAAGGTATGGCTTGTAAAAACAATATTTCATTATTCTGGGTTTCACTGCTCCCTGTGTAGATCAGCCACCTCTGACATGAAATGCAGATTTCAAGCATTACACTTCAATGGAAAATGATAATTTAACAGAAGGAATATTCTTATCTGAGAAGCGAGATGAGAATTTTGACTTGCATTAAATAAATATATGAGCTGAAAGTTAACTACAATATGAATGCTTACAGTAACCACAAAATGTATATTAGCATTTTTAACACCTTCAGTCATTAATTATGATTCTTTTAACATCTGCAGGGTTTGCTTTCTTCTCCTCAAACTAATTTATGCTATTTGATAAGGTAATGGTTTTTAATTTGAAAAAGATCTTGTTCTTGAAGGACCATCTTATTGTCCACATCAGTAATCCTAGTAACAAACAAAGGATGGAGGGAAGAAATTATGATTTGTAGATACACAATGGAAGAGCAACATTCAGAAAATGAATTGTCCCATTTTCTCTTGGATGAGGCAGTCTTATTTTGCAGGTTGTTTTGTAATTTTTGCATTTTACTTTAAATAGTCTGTGACTATGTGTTAAATTTTTCTCCTTCACAAACTGTAATAAAGATTTGATGCAGGAGCAAGTTCAGCAACTCCAAAGGTATCCTTTAAAAATATGACTCAGAGTTGAATCCCTTTTTATTATGTGTGAATACAGCTTTAGAATGTTTTACTCAGTGTTTTGCATCCCTGTAGTTTTGAATTCATGGTTCAATTTCTGTAAAATACAGTGGCAATGACCATTCCAAAATCTTTTCAGCAAAACTCTTTCCATTGTCGTCCCAAAGACTTTTCACAGAAGGGGGAAAACTAACTTCTGAATTCATAAGATGCAGTTTGTGACCCTTCTTGAAGTGGAAAAGTTATGTTGTCTGCCAGAGTCTGCACCCTTTTTGTTCCTGTTGTCTCTTCACCTTCTGTTTAGCCATGGAAAGCTCTCCTGCCTTTCTGGGATCTGCTTTGCCTTTGTGGGACACGTGGGGCCTTTTGTGACCCCTTCCCCTCTGATCATTGCCATAAGGTAACCAATATAGATCAAATGTGAAGGGTTTGTGTTGTGGATGTTTGCTTTGCTTTGTTTGTTTTAATTCCCGCGCCCCCTTGAGCTTTTGCACTGGCTTGAATATATGTGTTGCTTCATTCAAAATACAATTTTTATCCCACACCTGAAGAGCTGCTATGGGCTCCTGATACGTAATAAAGAGAGTTTGACTCAGTCTTTTCACTTACTGAACAATGTTTCTTGGAGTCATATTTCTATTTGTTGATGGAATCAGTTCATTGGATTAATATGATTGCAGGAAACTTCTGTGCTCAGATTAAAATGTAGCTTGGAAACTCTTGAAGTGAAGACTGACATTCAGTTAAAATAATAATGGTGAAGACCTGAGAGGCAGACAGAAGAGTTTTTTCTTATAATTTTTTTGCTGTGATCTGTATGCTTGTGAGAGAAAGATCTAAACTTTTCACATAACAAAGATAGTAATCAGGAACATATTTTATGGTGTTACTGAAATGGTAAATTGGGGTGTAAGAAAAGAGCAGACTGTTCTTCTGTTTGAAATAAAATCATTGTTTCAGGACATATGTTTCATATGTAGCTAATCTGTGCAGTTGGCTACTGTTTGTTATTTAACACTCAGTGTGTGCTTTGTAAGCATACGGTTGTATTAATCAAATATGTTTCCATACAAAACTTACTCTTTTCATCTATAGACTATTAAAAAGAGAGAGAAAAAAAAAGACTCACCTGGTACTGCAAATTTATTCAGATAATTTAGCACCAAAATTAGCTTAAGAATATGTTGGCATCATGAAGTGCTATAGGAAATAAATACTTTTGGGAAAAAAAAAAGGATGAAACCCCAACAAAACAGATATCTTCCCTCCATAAAATAGCCAATGTGATGGATTTTGGAAAGATCAGGAACACTTTAGCAAGCAATATACTATGCACTTGTCCTTGTTTCCTAAGTTTTTCCTAGGGAAAAGTTACCTGGAAACCTTACCTGTGCTTCACTGGTATATGTTCCATGAGCATTTGAACCCAGCATGTACATTGGCTGATGCCTAGATAATATTTCTGAAAATCTTTTAGTTCCATTAGTGTCGAGCAGTGCTTGTTTTACTGTACTATCTTTTTTTTTTTTTTTTTTTAGCCCATTCCTGTTGTGTGTGGAAAATTTGGGTAACTTTTTTTTTTCATCTTAGTAAGTGAAGAAGAAATTACATCTGACTTCCTTGAAGAAAATCATCTGTACAAACCATAGGACTAAATAGAGATAAGAAATCTGGGAAAAAAATTGCATCTGCCTTTATTGAACAGAAGACCTTTGTATGTTTACAGAAAAAGATCTGGGTGATGTTACAACTTCCTTCTTCCTCATCATCAAGTGTAAAGTTAACTTCTTGTGCCTGTCAATTCACTGAAGGGAAATTCTGCTGGCTGACAATAACTCTACTTCAGAAAAAAGAATAGAAGTCTGGACTATCTCTGTTTGGGGAATGTGAAATAAAAAATAGCTATTTTTGTGAAATAACTCATGACTTCACCCCCCTTATTGCCTCTTATCATAGTAAAATAGGGCTCTTTCCAGCCTAACGTCATGTTACAGCATTAGTGTGATTCCTTTAGTAATTAATAGAATTTAGGCTCCAGCATAGTCAGTTTTGATTAAGCAAACATTAAATTAATTCAATCTGCAAACACTTAACTCTGTTAGGACTATTGAGGGGAGACAGCATTTGGATGGACGGCAGGACGCATCTTCATCGGATTGCTCGCCACCTCAGAGTAGTTAACAGTCAGATCAATACAGCTCCTAGAGCTATAATAAAATGGCTTCGACAAGCTCATCTGTGGCTGAGAACACAGTATACACATTGATTTCCTGGCCTGATATAACCCATTTACCTATTCAGCTAGTCCGTTAAGGAAGGTGTAAGGCTACAAAGGCCCAAGGGAGCAATGATGCCTGTAAGTAGGTTAGCAAATACTTGGAAATGTCTTAATTTGTTTTACAGTTACTACTTCAGGGAGATGCATTTTTTAATTTTTTTTTTTTAAAGGAAGAGTTTTATATGTAATTTTTTATTTGTATTTTATAATGTTTTTTTAAGTCAGGAAATATGCAGTGCTCTTTGCCTAATTTCTGTCTTCACTGAGGTCCTCACTCTTCTCTTAACTCAGAGGCTTGAATGTTTGTGGTCCCTAAAACTCTGACTTATCACCCTTCCAGCTTTGAAATGTATACTTTATAAAGAACATGCCAAGCCAAAGCTTACCCACTATCTGTCATCCTCCGCTTTTTCATTCACTTGGCTTTCTTTCTTGAATCTGATAAAGAGATAGAAAGGGGTTTTCTATGTGGGGATACATGACTGAACATTATGTTGTTCCGAGCCAAGTTCTTGCACTGCTCCTGATTATTTCTTTATTGCAGCTTTCTGAGGTCTCTATTGCAGAACTGGATTCTGGAAAGGTGATTCTAGTCCAGTTAGCTACCAGCTTCTGATGAATTCTGTTCTGCTCTGCAGGAGAGGAGAAGCAACCAGTACTTGATACTGGCTGCTGGTGAACAGTGAGTGTTCCAGCCAAGGGTAGTTTTCTGTGAGAAGTGCCTGTTAAGAGGCTTGGAGAACTGTTCAATTTTTCCTGAACTCTACTTTTATGTCATGTATTAAGTGTCCAGTATAATTTGTAGTGGCCTTTCTTGCACCTTTTCAACTGTTGCACCATCTAGAAATGAGTATCAAAGACTCATATTTGTGATACCATGTCCCCAAATACGTGTCTAGGTATGTGAAAAAGCTGTCTTTAAGCTAAGTGCAAGTGTTTTATTCATTTCATTGCTCTCAAACTCATTTTTTGTTTCTGTTTCGTTAGTGGCTTGTTTTATTCCCTCTGTGCTTCTGCAGGTGGATACTCAAAGCATTCATGAGGAAAGATATATTGAAAAAGACAGAATGGTAAAGCAGCTGATAGGCAGTTATTAGATTCAGATAAACTATAATCTTAAGTCATCTTATGAGCATGCTAATTACACAATGACATTACCTACATAGAGTGCCATTGCTTTGTTAACATGTTATGCAAGGTCCTTTATTAACACTGCAAGAAAGGACTTCCTCTCATTAGATGGTTATGCAAAACTGTAATTATACTTGCCTGTGAAAAATGGTGAAGTTATGAAAGGCTTGCTTCTTAAGGGCTTTACTTTCCCCCCCTCTCCCCTTGCAGATTATAATCACTCTTTCTGTGGAGCGAAGGTAGCACAATTTAAAGTAAGAAATTTGTTTCCATCTCAGGTTTAGAATTCAGTAATCTCTTCATCTTTCTGCTAAGATAACTATCATCTCTGTTATTGTAGCATTAAAATAATAAACGTCCCGTGGTAACTCAGCATATGTAATTTTCAAGAGAAATTTGGGTGCTGTCACTGAGGAGAAAATTAGCAGTGAATGACTCAGATTTAAATTTTTTTTTAAATATAAACAAAATATTTTGGATGTAAGAATCACTAGTGGTTTCAACTAATGCTTTTTTATTTGGAATGCACTTTTTTGTTATTGATGCGCCTTTGCATTTTTTAGGTTTGTGTATAAACCTCTTGTGAAAATACTACAATATACAAGCAATATTCCCAACCTTTTCAATAGTAATGCCACAGTAACCTCTAAAAGACACAGTATGACTGTTTATAACTTTACATAGGATGATTTTTAGATCAGTTTTCACCCATAACACTGTCTGCAAATCTTCAGCAATGTCCTTTTAAAGACTTATTCAGAAAAGAGTTCTTATTTGTTCATAGATTGGACATCTGTACAGACCTGGCTATCCTGGGATACTTTCTAGTGGTCGAGTGGCTCGAATCACTTTTACAGTTTAGCAAGAGTGTGCTTAGATTTTATTTATTTATATACTTACTTTTAATTTTCCCTGCTTTCTTTTGCAGGAAAAGCCTGTGAAACCCCTTTTCAAAGCTTTCTTTTCTGGAGTGGACATGCTACAGGGGGATTTAATACTATGTTATATGCATTTCCAATGGAAATGGTCACTCTTGGGTAAGGAGACGTTTTGTTTCCATTGCAGTAGCATCTCAGTATTTTAACAGGTTTCTTGTCCACATAAATTTTGCACCTGGTGTGATAATATTCCATGTCCTTAGAATCAAACTGCCTTAGGTTTATGCTACCAAGTTTCAAATTTTGGCAGTGTTTTGGTTGAACAAAGCATGGTTTTTATACTAATGATGTAAACCAGGAGCACCATCACTTCTGCTTTTACTTTGTTGTGAGAGGCTATGATGGCAATTGGAGTTGGAAGGCAGTGCTCTCAGAAATTGGCAATATACATCTGAGCAACACAGTGAAGGTATTTTGAGAATGTTAAAGGAGTTCTTTGGTGTGGTAATTAAAACAGTTTTGTCCATATGTTTTACGTCATTGACTTCAGGTTGGCAGGTGACAATGTACTCTATGTCACTCATGAGGACTGGAGTCATGTGCAAGGGTTATGGACAAGGTACATATAATTTCAGGGTACAAGACAGGCTTAGTGGACAGTGAGCAGCTGGTGCTCCTTTCTGATCATCCTGAAATGTAGAGGAAGTAAAATGGAATATAGCAGAAAGGTATATGAGATGTTACAGAGCAGGAAATCAAATGTGAAGTGACAGCAAGAGGAGCCAAAATAGAGCAGACAACTGATGAAGAATTAATGGTATTAAGGAAATAATCTGGGTTGGGGGCTAGGAGCAGACTAGAAAATGTAGCACCCCTCAATGCAAGTGGAATTGAGCATTTCAGGAGAATTTAATTTTTGGAAGGTAAGAATATTAGTACTGTGAAGTTTGGAAGTGTAAATTGAGAGACTTGCTTTGTGAGAGATGTTTGGTGGCCATTAACAAAGAATGGAAGTGAAATCAAGAGTGTAACATTACTGAACACTTCAATCATGAAGCAGAAGAGTTGTAGAAGAACTTCTATAGTGGTCTTCTGGCAACCTGGTGAGTAAACCCTGAAATAAGAGAGATCATTTTACCTTGATTAATACACCACTTTAATACTGGAGCTTGTGAAAGTCTTCACTCAGGCTCCCATTTCCTTTCACGGTTTTGCAATAATCATTATTTTGCTGGCTTAAAACATCAAGGTGGATCATGTTTTCATGTGATGTGGACTAACATTCTCAATTGTCAGTGGCAAAAGACCACACTTATCTCAAGTGAGTGCAAAGGCTGTCTGAGACAAAATGGAAACGACATAGAACAGAACACTGATACTGTTGTGGCCTGAAGCAAATACAGAAGTTACACACCAAAACAGTGCATTGCTAAAGGCAGCCAGAACAGCACTAGCACAAAAACTAATAGGCTGGAAAAGAAACAACACTAAGAATATCCCTAATGGCTTGCAGGAATGCACCTCACTTTCTGTCGAGGGCGTGTGTAACTCAGCTACAGGACAGGACTGAAAGAGAAACTAACACTAAAAGTGGGAAAAGCCAGAGTGAGGAAGTTATCCTAGAAATCAGGCAAAGACAGGATACATGGACCCAGGATTGTCATCCAGAAGTCTTGTCTTTCAGTACGTGCCTCTAACCACAACAACTTTCCATCTTTGATAATACTGGGGATATGAATACCTTGTTAAAACAAATGTGTTGACTATTAATGATGAAAAGAATGGAAAATTGTATGACAGGGTTAAAGGTTTGGACACATGAATTTCTTAAGTAACCTGTGTATGTAGTTTTATCCTGGGCCATCAGGTTAAAACATCAATGAGAATTTAAAAAATGGCTGTAGTCCTTTCCTTTTGTAACTTATCTTGTAATCTAATATTTTTGTGAAAAATTCCAGTGTTAGACAGCCTGGAAGTCTTAGAACAGGACATCAGCACAATTCAAGGAAACAGACAGCTAAATATCTCTCTGCTCTCACATGAAATCACCACATCATAGGAGATCTCAGGAGCTTGATGTCTATTAAAAATTTTTTAAAATACTGAAAAGACAGTGCTGTTTGAACAGGTTTTAGATTGTTCTGAGAGGCAGAGAATATGCTAAATTTTGCTTAAGTTTTGCCAAATAAATTAAGTTACACTGTATGTAAGCTGCAAAACGATGGCCAGGTTTTATATATGTTGATGCTGTGTTTTTTGTGTGGGCAGACTCTTGCGTGCAAGTTACCAAGGCTTGGTTCTTTTGGAGGATCTGATTTTTCAGGGCTCAGCTTATGATTTTCTTGTGGTTTAGAGCATTTTTCTGAATACTTAGGGTGGGAGTTTTTTGTGAGTCAGTGACTTAGATTGCAAATATAAGTGATTTAACTTCTGCTTGAATAGTACCCATCATATAAGCCAAGACATTCTTTTAATAAGTGAGACTAATAAATAAAGCAAAAGGATTGGAGTCAGAGGGTCCAGAGCCCTGCCGTCAGTCTGACTCAACTCAAGCAATTACCTAAGTAATGCAGCAATAAACAAAAAGAAATCAAATGGATTTTTCACTTCAGAATTAAAAAAAAAATGTTTTGTTTCTTTTATCCGTGACTTCTAAGGCCACAGCCACACACAGAGCTAGGGCAGCAATTGCACCTCGCACTTCATAGAGCGAGGCGAACAAGCTGCCCAGGAAATAAAACATCTTACTCTAAAATAAATAAAAAAAAGCAGCCTGAAAATTAATAACAAGGAAAGTACATTTTCTTTCTTTCCTTTTCTGCTCCTGAGCCTTACGATATATAAAAGAAAAGCAATTATTATGCAGCACAAACAATATAATAAATAATTTCAAAGGCAAAGAAAGGATTAAAAAAACTGAGACACGGAAGAGTGAACTTCTGTGTGCATGACTGTGATGTATGGACAGAAATGATATGCTGATTTCTGTGGTGAAAAATTTGATATGTAAAGATTCATTCATCAAGAATATACAGGTTTCAAGTGAAATATTCTGGGGTTAATTGTAACCTTATGCTATGTTTGAATAAGATTCAGTAGGTAGCTCCAGATCATGAATTCTGACTGAGATTCCCTGTTCTTCAACTTGTTTCTTTTTACTGTGGGATAAAATTTTGCATCTTTTTATTAGTTTACCTTACTTATAACTCTCTTAGTCTTGCCAGAGGACACACTCTCTCACTATGTCTGTTTTCCACAGTTACCTTGGAGAAGACATGATTGGTTGTAAATCCCTGCTGTCTCCCATAGCCACAGTTTCAGCACTGACCTCATTCTCATGGTTGACAACCAGTCTTCTGAAGCCTACACATTATTAAAATAAGAAAGTTAGAATAGGGAAGATTTTTTTTTTATTGTTCCTCAAATTCATGTGTGCTTTTAAAATAATAGTTTTCAGAAAAATGGCCTTTTTCCATGTTTTTCCCAGGTCACAGTCCCGTGTTATGGTATTACAGTATAACAGGGGTTTATTACTGACAGTGCCTACTGTGGCATGCAAATATATTTCTTATACCATATATTTTTTATGTTTTACTGAGTATGTGGCCATATTTTTTGCTCAAAATTTTGAAGTAAACCCTGAATTCACTGCTTGCCTCGTCTCTTATTCCCCTCTCTGTTTCTCATAGGTAGGACTGTTCTATTCAGTAGGATTTTTTTGATTATGATTAAACACATAGGCAAACATATAGGTAGCTGATAGAAGCAGCAGGTAGCATGGACATAACTGGGATATGGGAAACTGTTTTCCCAGTTTCTCTTTTCCAAATAGTGCCTATGGGAACAGAGAGTTTAATGAGCTGGTTATATTACAGGATGTGTAGGCAGACTTTGCTGTTATCTATTTGGTTCTGGAGAAACACTCAATCACAGTTGAATATAAGAATTGGCATTGGAAATTTGGCAGAATGCAATATTGTCCTAATGGCAAGATTTAAAACGAATATTTCAATTTTGGTGCCAGAATATAGTAACTAGTGGATGAAATTGCTCATAAAGCATTCAGCAGCCTCATTAAGATGGGTCATATTGTCTGCAGGCAGAAGTAGGCTTCGAAGATGGATCTTTCTCTGTCCTTAGAACTGTTGTTTGAAGAAAAAAATCCAACATCTGGTCCTAATTTAAAGCCTTGTCCGTGCTGCAAAATTAGGATCTTAGCCAATTATTTGGAAGTTTTCATTTCAGTTTCTAATGGGTTGTGATGCAGCTCATAGATGTCTTAGTAATTTAGGTGTGTACCACAAAGCCTGAGGTAATTGAGCCAGTTCTGTAAATGTGTGCTTACCTTTAGGTGTATGAGTAGTAAAATGAACTGAAATGAGATTACTTTTGTAGTAAACACTGTTTCTTCCTAATTTGTGTTGAAATTATATTCTTGTCAGTTACATAGTAAATAAAAATACTTCTGGTAATTGTGCTTTATTGGCATGACCAAAAAGAAGATGCATTTTTCATGGTGAAAAAGCAAAACAGAGACTCTTAAAACATACAGTCTCTCTTGTGTACTCTGTTCATGTAAGTTTTCAATGCAGAGGTTATTCTTTTGAGAACTTAATGTGCCCTGTCCTGAGGAATGCAATTTCATAACCATCTTTTTCTGCCAGTGTCATGTTGTTCCATGGAGAAGTCTCTGATGGTGAGTTTAAACAATTTCTTTTCTTTGCTAACTTCCCTGTGTAGTCATGGATCACTCTAATAAAACTAATAATAGAAATTGAATATGTATGAGATTCCTGTTCGTCCCTTCTGCAGTGAGCAGTGTAAGCAGAAGCCATTGATATCTGGAGAGTATCAAAATTAACACAAGAAAAGCTCAGTTAAAATGTTTACTTAAAAATATTTCACCTCCTAGGTACTGCTTCAGTGAGAAAAGTGTTCTTGCACGTGCATAGAGATGTCATGCTGAGCTTTGCTGCAACGTTTTGGGGCTGCCTCAGAACTCTGCTCTGCTATTAGAGGAGAAAACATGTAATGTATTATTTGGTTTGAAACCATAAAAATGATTTTTGTTTGTCATGCCATGCTCTGCGTGGTCTCAAGGTACTTTGCTGTTTAACTTGAATTTCAGATCCTTATGGCATGCGGTAGAAATGTTACAGTTGTTGTGTTTGTTTTTTTTTTTTCTTCTTCTTATCTACATAAACAACATAACTTTGTCAGAAAATTGAAAATGTGCACTTTGTCCCATCAGCTAAAATGGGCTGTCAGATAATGCTTTCTTTCCTCCATTGCATCAGATGAATGATGTAAATGGTTTTTGGCTTTGGAGTTTTTTGCAAGGCACTAGAGTAAATGATCAGAGTAGTAACGTTTTTAACCTTATCTATCATACTGAAACATTTTTTCTGCCTCCAATAAAACATGTCAGAGTCGATTAAGGACATTCTTCAATGAGGTATAATTCACAGATTTTAGTAGCGAATCCAAGAGCACTGAAGTATTAAAGAGGCTGTGAATACTTAATTACGGATATGTTGCCATCCTACCTTTTACTGAATTCCCTTAACACTTTGGTGCTCTGTATCTGAAAATGCTCTTTTCCTCTGATGGTGAAGTAAAAGGAAAAGCCAGGTACAATGGCAGAGCATATGTCACATTGTATCTAGTGACAGTGCAGTGAAAGATACTGCTGTTCTAGTACATTCAGCTGTGCTTATCTGGTACATGAGTGCACATTACTTTCCATGGGCTTGGATCACTTTGGACAGTATCATTAAATGCCACGTCATTACCTGTTATGGAGTAGTGCTTTTGCTTGAAGTGCCTCCTGGGATACATGCAACAGTAGGAAGAATGATGGGGAAAGATGGAAGCAGCATTAAATTTTCAATGGAAACACTATTGACTTTGACTTTTCAGAAGCCTTATCTGTTAGATGGTGTTTGTCACAGAACCTGTAAAGCTGTGGATGTTCGTCAGTTGAAAGTTGCAGGCAGTTGAACGATATGGACAGGTGAAGGCTCCAGAGGGATCAGCTGGGCTAGCATCGAGCTGGAGGGGGTAAATTGAAGGTTTATTTATCCAATTCACTGTCAAGGTCAGCTTGCTGGAGAGCTGTCCTATGTGTGCTTACAAAATGCCAAAATCCTGGCAAATTGTCTGAAAGAGCCTCCAAATCACTGACCTTTGTACGGCTCACATCAACATGCCAGTGTCTTTTAACAGTATCCTTAGAGTGCATTAAATAGTTTGTAAAATCAAGCTTTTAATGTCAGCAGAAGTAACTTTTTATTTTCAACAATAAGGAAAAAATAAAAGATACCTAATGATGATAGAAAGAAACGTATGAAATAGAAAGACTGTTTCTTCTGAAATAAGACTTTTAGCATCTACTGCTTTTTCACAGCGTTCTTCAGAGCATGTTTTAGAGGGGCTGTTGTTTCTCTTCCTCACCAGATAAAACATCTAAAACATTTAGGGTTTTTTTTTTTTCCTCTTTCAAAGATATGGTCTTTAGCATATTCCTATTGCAAAATCTAGGTTTTCAAGGTCTTATTTTTAAGTTTGCCTTTAGCCTCCTTTTACTCTCAGGTGAGTTACTCACATTTAAAGCTAATTAGAGCTTAATTTATTCTTTTCATTAGTTATAAGAGTTTTTATCTGTCTAGTTGCATGGATCTCTCCTGTATCTGCGTTAGATATCTGTTGGAAACAGGTCAAGCCTTTTTTACTGATAACTAGATATAAGTAGGTTATACATACCACTCTGGTAACTATGTCTTTTAAAAAAGTGATTTTTTTTTTTAATATATTTTTTATATATAGGAATCCTTTTGCATGTAAGGAGTATTATTCTCTGCGTAATACCTACTCCTATAATTTATATCAGGGATATAAATATATATACCTGGTGGGCTATACCTTTCTTAGTGTACTGTGAAGCATGTGCCCTCGTGTTCCAGAGCTATTGAAATTGTCGACATTTAACTAAAGTAGCATGAAAATAAAAGCACAGTAGGTTTAACCATAATTGGCTTAGTTTTTATATTTTGGTATTTTGCATTGTGCTTCTGATTTTTACTTTTTCTTTTCTTTTCTTCCCCCTCCCTCCCCCCATTCATTAATGAGATACCCAAACAAGTGTTTTTCTGTTTTAACGTTGCAATTTTCTTTTTAGTTCCCTTTATGTTTTGTACCTCTCTGTACAAGTCCAATTGCTCAAATAAGTCAGCTCAACTTGCCTTTTCCCCAGAAAGGAATATTAGTGCCAACACACCGTCCAACTCTTATGGCATGGATGAAAAGGGTAAAATTATTGCCTAGGAAAGGATGAAATGGAAAATCAATTCCAGCCCTTTTTTGAGAACCTTCATGTGGAACTCTCTTACTACATTAAACTAATTTCTAATTATAGTTTTCTGTTAATGCAAAGGTTATTTCCAAATTTTATCAAAATCTATTTCAGTGTTTTGATACCCCTTGGTTGACTGGTATTTTATTAGTGTATGTATGTGCCTGGGAACATTTTTAGCATTTGATACAGAAAGTTTTGCAAGAGAAGAGGAAAAAAAATGAGCTTTTGATTTTTCTTTACTATAGTCCAAATGTAAATTTTACTGAGGTACTAGTTTTAATATACGTAATTCCTGTTAATTTTATGACTTTTGTGTAGATCATTGTTTAAGTACTTTGACCACAGGGGTTTTATATGATGGCTGCTAAGGGTTGCCTTTGAGCCATAATATATGATCACATGAATCTGCTGTAGTTCACAGATCACTGACTTGACAGAACTTTATTATTATTTAATATTTATGTTACAATATTGCCCAGAGTCCCCAGACTTAGACAGTGCCCTGCTACAGTGGGTATTGTACAAACATGGATGTAGACATGATCAATGTCCTGAGGAGCTCAGAGCTGTTGTAGTTATAAGGTCACTGAAATGAAATTAAAGTCTGCATAAACTTTGTAAAAAAGTTTTGCAATATGCCAACTTTGAAGTAGAAAAGATCAAATCAAAGAGAGAGGAGAGATGAGGGTTCCACCTTTGTAACAAAGCAGAGCCTGCCTTTATTGTTGGTAATTACACAATTAGACAGAACGAAAGACAGACTGAATTATGATACAGTGCACATTGCATTTCAAATTCAGGCATTAGCCTATGTTTTATACACTTTATATTCTATTTTAATTGAAATTACTGTATTTTCAGATTAAGATTTAGCAGCCAAAAGAAGGAAAAGATATTTCCCAAACAGTTTGCCTGAATTGCAGAACTGCTTCTCTGCTCTTCTGGCTCTGATGGTTCACAGTATTAAGGGTTAATATGTATGATTTATGTTGGGTTTTGCAAAATGAGAAAGTTTGTATTTTAAATTTTTGTGTTCTGTGGTGCAAATGTTTATCATTAAAATTGAAATGTTATCGACCAGAGTTTGTCTTTCAGACTATATTTTAAACTTTGCATTTCACATGGCATTAGTTCGTAAAAAAAAAAAAATATGTAAAATGAATAGAGATAGGTAACTGCCATTTTTCTACCCTTCCTGTTTCTTCTTAGTTCTTTCCTCTTGGTCTGAGCTTTAGATGCTGAGCAGGGAGGATTTCCTTTGGTTTTGGTTTTTTTTTTGGAGTTTTTGAAACTAGTAGGAGTTGGTAAAAACTCCTTGATGTCCTAATATTTCTTTAGCAGAGTGGAAAAGTTTTCCTTTCAGGGAGAGACATCCTGCCTCTCACTAATAAGTTGAACGTTTATGATAAAATAGAAGGATTTCTTCTATTGTTCAAAAATAATTTGTTTACTATTTCTTTTGATTTATATTGAAGTTTAAGTAATTACTGTTCAGACTCCAAGTTCCTTTGGCACTAATTTAAAACATATAATTTTTTTTTGAAGTAACTCTTACTATGTAACACTTTAGTGGCAACAAAATATGTTTAAGGAATCTTGAACTAGCAATAATATTATCTTTTAGGGGAGTCTTGGTTAAACAGAGGGAGGAAATTGCCTTGTAGTGTCTTCTGGATGTTAGAAGTGAATTATAGCAGCTCTGAGGATAATTTAGTTGACTCCCTTTTCTTTTAGCTAACCAACCCATTGACTCGTACACATAAAAAGTTCATGTGTTTTCCAGCTCTTCCTCTTATTCTTGCAGACTATCTGGACCATTAAGAGTTTGGTTCAGACTTCAGACACAAACCTGGTTTCTGAAGGCAGTATTTTGCTTCAGGCCATCTGATTGCCTTCATTAACTGGTGCTGGATATGGGATATGGGCTTTGGTAGGAAGAGTTCAAGGAATGCTGACAGAATACCTAGTCCTGCTCAACTTTTTTGTGGCTGCTCAGAGCTCTAAAAGACTGGTTCAGCAGTCCATGTTATCAGACAGCACCAACCAAGTTTCCCTTTTACCTGCATGATCCACCTGCTAATCTGTGGAAGTGTGTAGAAACTCTGTGCCTGCCTCATGACTGCTATGGATTCTGCAGCCCAGGAGTCTCATAATAACAACAACATCTAAGCCATAAAGAAATACCCTTTTTTTCCCCCCCCTTCCTTGTGAAAGGTTAGGATACTTAGTCTGTTTTTCCCTTAAGTTCAGATGGAACAAGTTCCTCTGACATATCACACGTTCCTCCTCTAGTGCTTGCTTCTTGTGACTTTCTCCAAGTGCAGTTCCGCCCTCGCTGAGCTTAGAGCTCTCTTCCAACAATAGAGTTTGAAGTAGAGAGGCACTGTTTGTTGTTTAAGAACATTTTCCTTTTGCAATGGCACCTTTGTGAACTACTGATTGTAGAGGAAAAAGGCAGTTTACAATACCTAAACTAAGAAATTCTGTCTCCTCTACAGCAACGGGTTTTGTTCTATGACCTATTGCATTGGTTATTTCATCTCTGAATGCTGGAGGTGGTTTGAGCACCTTGGTGTACAGTGATGATTGAGAGTACTCCTTTTACTTTGAGTAACAGATGGTATAAGAACAATGACTTTTAGAACACAGGAGGCCAGAGTCATAGGGCCATCATAAATGTGCTGAGGTGTCTGTCCTAATAATGCATGACAAAATTAATGTGTATTTGTGCAGTAGGGGGGCTGTTTCCTTGCAGATCAATTCAATATAGTGTTCTGTCTGTATGGAACTTGTGTGGTTCATTTTCTGTGGTTAAAAAACCAGACATTCTGGATTTTATTCCATTTTTGATAATCAATTAACAATTAAAATAAGAGGGAAGTACGAAGCTGAAATGAGACCTTAGCATGAATTTGAGAACATTTGATGAAAGGTCTAAATTTAATATTATATCTTTTTATATTCTGAGCCAGCTGAGGTCTTTCTTTGTAGCTTCCACGTTGCTGAATGTATTCTCATCATACAAGTTCTTTTTTTAATATGCAATTTTATTTCAAGACAAATCTACCAAGAGTAGAGATACTAGAATATTAGAGTTCAAGATTCTAGAGACTGGGAGAGATTAACTGCATTGACTAGGGAATGGGAAGATCTTAATCTCTTGGGATAAACAAGGAACAATGGATACTTTGCCTCTTTTATGCACCCCAAAAAATAGATGTAGATGTATATGAGGCTTTGGAACTGAACTTGATCTACTTCATGTACACAAGTGTGATGGATGCATGAGTTTCTTCATTATCAGAGAAACAACTCCTAGATCACTAGGTGGAATATCATCAGTGTTGGCAAGGCCAAAAGAGATAATTGCACTATGAACAGCAAATTCAGATTTCTTGAAATCAGTTTGCTGGACTGATGCTTTTATTAAAAAAAACAAAGCTGAAACCAACCCACCAACCATTGAGGAATTCACTCGGTGCGGGTGGGAGCAACAGGCTGAGCTCTGGATGGGAGTCCCAGGCAAGAACCTGCTGACCCCTTGCATGGCAAAGGGCCTGGGGACCTGTGGCACAGCCAGGTGAGGGATGAGGGACACCCAGAGACATGGCAGGAGCCGAGGGCTCAGCAGCAAGATCCCAGACCATTGAGTTCAGACTGCCAGGGGATCAAAGCCCAGGGTTCCTTGGTGCAGGGTCCCTGCTCAGAGGCACCAGCTCGGGCTGTGTCTGTGTTACTGCACCATTAAGAAATAAATGGCTTTATGGAATGAGGTGTCTGAGGCTCTGCCATGGAAAACCTGGGGCTGAGCTGGTGAGGGAACCTGGTCTGACTGTGTGAGTGGGGAGCCCAGTGGGACCCATTGGATCACTGGAATGCCCGCTGGGAAGGGCTCCGGTGCCAGCGGTGACAGTGTGGGGAGGTGGGAGTGTGACTGTTAGAGTGTCTGCTGGATGGTCATACTGGAAACTTTGCTTAACACAACTTCTGTGATTAGCACCAGTTTCCATGTATTTATAACATGGAGTTGGACCTGAAGGAGAGAGAAATTAAGATGTGTATGTGAAGAATTGGGATGTGCATCCTTCTATTTCTGATTTCAGGAAAAATCAAATGGCAGATACATATATGCTTTGAAAGACTACATGTTTTATGACACAGAGAGTCTCAGAAGAGACTGTTTGAACATTGTAACTTTATGCCTAACTGTGGTGCTGTCAAGACAAAGCATAATGTTTTCACATCTAAAATTTAACTATACTGTATTTATTGTTTTGCTCAAGAACATTAAAGGAATCTTATCTGTCAACATACAAGAGCAATGAACGAACAACTTAAATTTACAAGAGTAAATTAAATGTCAACTTTATTTCACCAAAACAGGCTGTTCTTTTCTGTTAGCAGAGGTTATACCACTGTGTTGAAACATTTGCTGTTGAAAAATGATTGACAAGTGTGGACAGAAGTGAGTAAATCCAACAGGTTTTTAATTTACTCGATTTCCATATTTATTGCAAGCATAGGGGTAAGTTTAAAAAAATAAGTTCACTGTTGTATTGTGTTACCTCAAAGCTCCTGCATTCACTGCAGTTTCAAACTTTACTGCTCTCTCTATTCTCATATTGGCTATGTTTTTGTAAGTAAAGTATAGCTCTGTGTTTTATTTTATACTAGTAAATCACTGAGACCCAGTAAAAATGTAAAAATCCCTAATAGATAAAGATGATGTATACTTTTGGCTTAGAGTATATGATCTATTTCTCCAAAGTATTTTGAAGACCTCTTCAAATTCTGTGTATGCTTGTAAATTGCCTGCTATTAAAATAACTCTGGTAGGTATAATGAAAAAGAAAGCAGAAGAAGTAAAATAATATACATATCTCTGTTGAAACCTCCCTCACCTGTTTGTCCATATGTGTTTTCTAGTCTTTGAGAACAGGAATTTCTTGGAGAAAGAAAGGCTGCATCCAGCTGTATGCTGGGATTAGAGACTTATAGTTCTTAGGAAAGGTTCAGAAAGACATAACAGATAAGTGAAATGTTATTTCACAAGGTCTGCTTCGCTGTGTGGGATATTTCTCCTTGACGGGTACATATAAAAGTGTTTATCTAATGTATCCACACTGTGTATAGTGAAAGAAAAGGGAGTAACAGGTCTTTATCAAAACTATTCACATGGAAGGGCATGATGTAGCATAAACCAAAGGTAGAGTTTATTTGTGGCAAAATTATGGGCAACTCTCATGCCTTTCATCTCCAAGAAATGCACGTTTGCCTGCGTTGTGTTCATAAATGAGTGCTCTGACTGCCTGGAATATGGACTCTTAGAATCAAACAACTTGAACTGGATGAAAAATGAGAGGGCTAAAAATTACACTGCTAAAGCAAGGCAGTATTTATCCTTGTGGTCAGAGCTATATGAGAAAAGCCCTCAATCTGCAATTTTCAATATATCTGTGTTGGGTGAAGATAAAAGAATTGCTAATTGAGTTTACAATATGTAAGACTCTGGGCTATGTAAGGATAGGTTATCATTACCTCTATGTTGTCAGTGGTAAATCTATCTGCTTCTGTGGTCTAGAAAGTCTCTTCTCATAAAATGATGGTCCAATATTTTTTGAGCCAAGATGTTCTCTCTCCAGCATGTGTCAGAAATAGTGACATAAGACAGAAACTCTCATAATACTAGCCATGAACCAAAAGGAATGTGTCTTGTTAACAACTTTGGAAAGATCCAGTTCTCGGTGTAACTGCCTTCTAGCAACTACATGGAAGAGAGGATAAAAATTATAAAATATAACTGTGATGTATTTTCCTGATGAAGCAATAGTTTATAATGATAGTCTCTATAAAGTTAATTTTTACTTGAACAGAGCTGAGCTTAATGGTTTTCAATTATACTAATTTGAGTCATGGGTTTAGTTCATGTGGATTTTGTAACCCCAGGGTTTTGCTTTTATGTCTTCTCCCTAAAATGCTTGGTCTCTTTTTTGCGTTATGCCCTTCCCATTCTCTCTTAGCAGGGAACATCAGGCAGTGATGGGATGGCTCCATCCCCTTCCATTTGCATCAGAATTTAATCTTCTGTGAGGAAGAAGATTAAACAGGTAATTTAAAAATAGGGTCTCATGTTTCAAATGGCTTTGTCACGGAGCATGTGCTGAAGCAAGAATGTCCAAAAGTATGTCACCTTTCTCTGACAGGGGTTGAAATCTCCATTTCATGTAAATTTTTTTTAAGGCACTCTCTCCATTGGCAAGGAATTAGGCTCCTTGGGAATGGATCAGTTAAACTGATTTGTGCTGAAGCTTCATATCTATACTAAGTACACTGTGGGGTTCTTTTACTTTAAACTATGATAGTATGGTCACTGGGACCAAATGTCCCCATCACAACTGAAAAAAACATGCATGAAAAAAGTCAGTGGTTTGCACCTTTTAATTCAGTTGAATGGTGGAGCACATCTGGTACACATCTGTGGCAGAGCTTCAGGAATCTGAAATCAGGTCATCAAAACAGTTTTATTAACCAAGCCAACTACAATAAGGGGGAATAAATACAATTAAGCTGTACCACTGTTCTGGACTGAAATGTTAGTGTAGGCACAGCCTATGACTGTTGCAACCATGTGCCTGAAGAGAAGTCAAGCAATTAGTTATTAACTCTTTTGCCTGCTACACTTCTCTGACACTACAAGCAATATTAATGTATGTTGTTTCTTTCTTTTTTTTCATTTGTTTCTGTTATAAATCCCATGCCATTTCTCCTTTGTCTTGCTCCTTTTTATCTTTTTGTAGCCTCACCCTGAACTTCCCCTAGTGAAGAGCTGGCTGCTGCAGGCTGTGGCTATAATGGTTTAATTCAAGCATGGAGGTGGCCAGTGGTTGGCCAATAACCAACTGGACACTTGTTTTCAGAGTGTGCATTGCATTAGAGACAACTGAGTGTCTTTAGAGCTCCACCCATCATGCAAAAAATTGAAGGACTTGATGGGAGGAATGTTGTTGAGTCCTCAAGAAAAATGTCAATTTACATCAGTGTATTGTGGTATTCAGTTATTGCTTCAAATGATCTCAGCTTCAGCTTTCCTTTTTGGAAAGGCTGCGTTAAGTGGTATGAAAGTAAAAGAAGAAAGCCAGTCCCCTCATACAGATGTGACTGCAGAGACACAGTCACTCACTTTCTCTGTGTGGGAAGGCTGTTGCTGAAAAAAGGAGATCTGGTTAAGATCTTTAGTGAGGGGTTTCTGCAAGTCTTAAACTCAGCTTTTGTCCTTGCGTGTTACAAAAGCTTTCAAATAGCATAGACAACATCTACTACATAGTTTCAGAAATTAATTTGCTATTTAATCTCATTTTTATTTCATGTTTCCTTAGAAGTATGCTTTTTGCCTCATAAAAAATGTTAATAAATTCTATCATTATAATTTGCTTTGATGGCATATTTAAGGGTATGTCCTCATGGAATGTCTCTTGGAGAGATGATACCCTAAAAAGAATATGTCTAGAATGGACAGTACTGTCTGACCTCATTAGCCAGCAGTCCAGGGAGCAATTGCAAAAGACCTAGATTGCAGTAAAACCTTGTTTCTCTCCAAGACAGGCAGTAGATTGTATGACTGGGGTGTCACCTTGGTTGTGTCCTGGAGCTTTCAATCTGCAACACATGGACAAGCCTTGAACAGGCACTGTGTCAAGCAAATAGCGTCAGAGTTTGTCATGGGTGCCATGGTTTATTACTTTCTTGATGAAATGGGCATTTGTCCAGTAAGAACTTCGGCTGTACCTCTGATTTATTTTTGCCTGAACTATTTAAGGTACCCTACCTGGTGCAAATTTGGGCTGGATTTGTGCTGCAGGAGAAAGGCTCCACATCTACTTTTTATGTAACTGTAATCTTCAATCCATGGTTGGCTAAAACATTAGATGTGTTCACTGACCTCTTTGACATCAATAAGAATATAGTATCTAAATCAGTTAAGATTCCATTTATTCATATACATTATATACATTTTAATATCGACAAGAGAAGACAGGTCTTATCATTAAAATGATCTTGGATGTAATGTTTTCAAATTGTTACCATAATAGTTCATTGCATGCTGGAACTGTTTTGAGGGCTATAAATCGTAGCAACTGATGGAAAAAGAAAAAGCAGCAGTTGGAGAACTACGAAAGAAAGAAATAATTAAAAAAATAGGTTAAATATTGTTTACTGTCAAAATAAGGACAGGAATATGATACTTTTCAATTACTTTTTGCCCATTTCTTCAGTTAACTGAGCTCTATATCATCACATGGAGTGGAGGGTGGGGTATTCTTTCAGGCTGCAGATTCATCTATTGTTGATAACACATGTTAACTGTTGCTTTTAGTTTGCAGAGAGATCTTTTTTCTTAATCCGGCTTGTACTGTGTTTCCTGAAAATATTTAGACTTACTCTGTTTAAAATATATAAAGGAGGACTAATCATCTTCCTGATAAATGGTGTCTTTCAAACTAGCACATTTACTTTTTTTGCTTGTGTCATTTCTTTGAATGATGTGGGTGTTATAATCCCAGTCCTTTTTTCTTACATATGATCTAACTTGTAATGCAGATCAATATATATCAATACAACCTTTAAAAGAAACTCCATGTATTTGGCTTTGAGCTTTAAGGTATCCTTTTTACTGGGTGAAAGAATGAGCTAAACAACCGAAATCTTATTAATACATTTTTCAGTATTTTTTGGCTAAAACTTAACTTGAACTACAAGGATAAAATGCTCTGATCATTTTAAATATTTATCTTGGGGTTTGAAGAAAGAAAAGTTAGATAAAAGATTCAGTCTTTTTTGGTTGGTGCTTTGTTGTGGTTTGGTTTTGGTTTGGGTTTTTTTTTATTTTTTTTTTTAGTAGCTGAAGGCAATTA
The DNA here is from genome assembly GCF_022539395.1 of Myiozetetes cayanensis. Taxonomy (NCBI): domain Eukaryota; kingdom Metazoa; phylum Chordata; class Aves; order Passeriformes; family Tyrannidae; genus Myiozetetes; species Myiozetetes cayanensis. The sequence goes on from NW_026087270.1 coordinate 3,259,423, forward strand.
TATCTTTATTGACCCTCTGTGTTCACCCCCTCCTTCAATGTCAGGTACTTGCTTATTATTATCAACATGACATCTCCTTTCTTTGAAAGGTTGTCCGTCACACTTTGAATCACCTCTCTCCATGGTTACATTTTCTAATCAGTTCACATGATTGAGCCTACATCAAGTGATGCTTTACTTAATTCCTTTCCGTTTGTATGGTGTGATTCTTGGAGGGACTCTCGTCAAAATTTTGGAGGGCCCTGTCAGTTTGAAAAGAACATGACCTTTAAATTGTATCAGTATGTTTGCTGGTGCATAAGGGAAAGGAAAAGGTTTGTAGTGATGGAAAACCACTCTAAAAATGAAAAGTAATTCACTCAGAAGCAACATGCATAGGAAGTTAATTTGTTTATATTTAACTGATTTAAAAAAGAGAGAATGAGGAGGACACGTGAGCAATCAGGGATCCAAAGAGTGTGCCCGTAATTTGGCTTAGAAAATGTTATCTGTTGTTCTTTTCTGCATTTATAATAATAGATAAAAGTAAAAACATTCAAATGCGACAGAATAAAGGTGTAATTCTTCGAAATTATCAAAGCTGTTACTTTGCTGCACTTTCCTAACTGTGGGCATGCTATAATTAGTAATTGACAATGCTAATTTTTGTACTGTCTGTCACTGACTAAAGAAGCAGAGTTAGATTTTGCATGGGTATAAATATGCATAGGTTTATGTGTGTGGGAGAGGGTACTTCAAGTTAACACAGAAGCAGTGCTTTTGTATTGTGAATGCAGACAGTCTGAATACAAGGAAAATCCATCTGGAATGCCTAACATGGTTGGTTGAGGAATACAATAGAGATGCATGCTGGCAGAGCTGAGTAATGCTGGGAACTTTATTAAGTTTCACAACCTTTATTAAGTATACAAACTGTGGATGGTCAGATACCCTGCAGTAACTGAATCAGGGATATTGAGTGTTCTCATCTCCTTTCCTCTATGCTTTGAGGTATGTTGCTCTTAAGTAGCTTTTACACATGTCAAAATGCGTAGTTCCACTGAAACAGTTGAAGTCTGCTTTGCCATGGATTTATATCTTCTGATTACTTGATGTTGATGTCCAGAAGCTGTATGTCCTCTAGCTTTGTCTATATTTGGAGTGTTTCTAGTCACACTGTTACAGATCCTTTGATATCTGATAAGGTATGAGGTCATTCTGAAAGTGCTCCCCAGGTCAGTCAAAGCATTTCTCTTCTCTCTCTGGATATGCCATGCTCAAAAAATGTATAGGAACTTATTATCTTTGAACTTTTTCACCCTTCTGTCAACTCTGTTGAAGTGGACCAGTAGATTCAGAAGTTACTGTTTGGAGAGGCATAGGTGGGGTGTGATCCCACCAAATTGCTGTAGTGACGGTGTTTGTGCTGCTTCCTTGTAACCCTAAGTCACCTGTCACTCTCTTCATATTTAGTGGTATTCTCATGGAATCATGAGAGGCATCCAGGCTCTCCTGACAAAGACCTTGTTTCCTGGTACTAGATCTCAGTCCTGCTTCAGGAAATGAAACCTGCTCCAGGTAATCTGACAAAATCCAAGTTGACAGAGCTCTTGCTCTGGGCACAGAGATGGAAAGAGTCGAACAGGTTAATCCTTAGTTTGGATTTGTGCTTAGACAGCACTGTGCAAAAGTTAAATTGTGGTCTTTCTTTGTTCCTTGATTTTCACCTTAAGGATAAGAAAAGTGGACCCCAGATTTAAACACTTTTCACTTTGCCTCTTTTACTAAAAACTGCCATGGTGAAAGTTCAGGCTCAAACACGAGCAGACACTGCCTCTTTAACACAGTGATCTTGTTCTGGACCTCGAGAGCAGAGATCATCTCTGAAATTTGCCCTTTCAGAGTTTAATTATTTGGCACGTTTCACTTTCCTAATGATAGTGGCAAAGCTGTGTTTGTTTGCCTCTAAAATTAAGGCTATTCACAGGGTTCAGACATGTGGGTTTTTGCAGCATTGAGGTGTGTCAACTTTTGTGCTGGAGCTGTACAGTTCATGATATGCAAATTGCAAATGGATATCACATTTGGCAATTGTAGACACCCTATGCAGCACTAGATTTCCAATGAAAAATTTGGAATCATGTAGTATGTATATTTGAGACACTTAGGAGATCAAGGCAGTTGTACCTGGGGTACAGACATACATGTTATCTGCATTTCACAGAGGCATTTTGCATAGGATTTTATTTTAGCATTTTGTGCTAATTCATATTTCATGATTCATTCATACATTTAACCCGTTAATGCAATTCTAACCTTTCCCTGATTGCTCAGATAAAAGTGTTTTCTCTGTGTTTCAGAGAGTATGAAATAAGGTGGCAGAATGATAAATACCAATAGCAGGTTTCTAGGATGGTAGCAATATTCAGTAGCGTATAACATGGCTTTCACTTACACAAAAGAAAGGTCATACATTTTCATCTGTGACGTATCATTGTTGGCTGAGACATGAACTTCACGAGGATGTGAAGCCACTATATTCTACAGTTGTTTTCTTCTGGGCCATAACCTCTAGGTTTTAGTTACTATAACTTGATGGAGCCCCAGTCTCACGATACCTAGGGCACATGATGTATGGCATGTCCTACTGGAAACCCCATTTTGATAGGGTGTGTTGGTTTTTAGGATGTGTGAAATCTCAGAAATCCAGGAAATTATATTCTCTGTTTGAAAAGAAAAACAAAAATACACACCATAAATTAAATATTAAAAATGAGGCCTTGACTGAGACAAAGGACCTTTGATTTCTGTTATTCTGCCCTACCAGAGGTGTATTAGAAATGCTTACATGGCATCCCTCAGTGGTTATATCTTTTTGAAAAGCAAGTGTAATACAATTTCTGTGCAGCCTTAAAATACTAATACAGATTTCTCTTTATGCTCCCTTTTTTTCCTCCAGAAGTTGATAACAGAAACTGTACATTGCTTCAGGTTCTTGTGGGATGACCTCAGCACCTTATTTATTTATTTATTAATTTGCTTCCCCTTTTTCTCCCCTTTTTGACTCCTTCTCTGTCTAATTTGCTCTCTTCTTTCCCTTAAAAGAACAAAATTGCATGTTTTAACACATGCAATTTTCTAGAAGCTAGGGGCCTCACATCACTCTAATGCTTTTCTCACTTTCCCTCTTATGGATATGTAAAATATAATTTTATATCTTAAACAGTCTAACACACAGGGTAATAGCCTGTGTTCCTACAGCCTTATCAAATTGATCAGAATTTTCCACATGGAGCAAATACAGTGCTGAACCCCTAAGGAACGTTGTGGGGACGAGATCCCAGAGTTCCAACTTGCTCCTCTCTTAATCACAAGCAGTATTCATTCAAAAGGCTCTCTAAAATTAATTGAGAGCATTGACTGAGAGAGGTTGAAAGATTGGGATCATTCTGAACAGCAATGTAGTTGTACTATACTGTTAAAGGATGCCATGTCTTAAATATACTGGAAGTCATAAACACAGCATTATAATAAATTACTGAGCAGACTTTTGGAAGATTTGTTCTACCTTTCACAAAATGCTAATGTTTATTTTGCTTTCATTTCATCGTATTGTCTTTCATTTAAAAATTACAGCTTTACTACAGTGAGCTAATTTCATAATACTGTATTAACTTAATATTATATAAATTATGTTTGTCAGATTTGGGCATTGTTGTAGATGTACAAAGCCCAAATTTACTACCAAAGCTCTCCAAACACATGTATTCATAATTTGCTACAATGAACCATATGCCACAATGTAGTATTAAGGAATTACACATTCTAATGCCAGGCACAAATCCTGCTGCTCTTTCTGCAACTGTTCTAGGTACAAATAGAAACAATATATTTCTAGTCTTTTTCCCTCCCCCCCCCACAGTTGCAATTATGAGCAAAAAATGTTACAGTCTGGGAATATTTTAGCCACCTGCACTTTGTTGTCTGACTAATTTTTAGCTGCGTGTTGCCTTTGAACATTATTGAAAATATGCGGAGATTGCAGCAGTTCCTGGGTATATTTTCTCTGCAGACTATTATAACTTTAGGCCTGGAAGGAAAAGGTAATAGAAATTGGCACAAGGAATATTACAGAGTACAGAGAGCTACGGCTTTCTTTTAGTAGAGAATGGGAGCGCTCCTTCCTAAAAGGTTTAATTGCAGCTGCCTGCAGTTTTGCATGTGGTGTTTTCCCCTTGCAAGGTGTAAGGTTCTGCAGTGTAACCTGGCTTATTCCCTCCATTCAAACAAAGAGCAGAAATGCTCTCTGTGAAGGGAAGGGGAGAGCTTGTGCAATTGTGGAACATCTATAGGTTTTTAAACACACACTGTCTAATCAGCCTCTGACAGATCCATTGTAAATCAAAGGTCTGGTAAGTGGGGATGCCAGAAATGTTTGATCTCATTCCAAGCCTTGAAACAACTTGCTTATTTTTTCTGCAGTTTGGCTCCTCACTAAAATAAAACATTGAGAGATGAATGTTCTGACAGGTCATTGTGTGTCAAACTGTCACTCTGTAATGGTTACATATTTCAGCTGGATTGAGGTGGTGGTGGTTGGGGGAGGTCTGAGAGAAAGAGAAAAAGAGGGAGAGAAAGAGACAAAGAATAACAAGATTTCTGCTCCTTCTTATGGCTGATCTTCATTTAAACCAAACACTTGTCATGTTCAGGGGAAGTTTTATAAATTTTTAATGATGTTGGGTACAACTGGTGCTTTGAAATTTGCTGTACTTTAATTTTTTCTTCGTTAGCAAAGGTTCGCTAATGCATTGAAGTGCTAAGAGCGTGTCCTAGGGATGCCATGATAATTGTGTTGTTAATAATATTGTGGCACTAGTAATGTTCTCCTGGTAATCAAGCCATGAGATTTTTTTTTAATATATTCAGTTATTACACTGCATCTCGTACAAATCATGTCAATTACAATTGCCAGTCTATGACAGTTAAAATAATTGTATACGTTTTCTAGAATTTTCCATTGGCTTGGCTAATCAAGCTAAAAAAAAAAATCAACACATTATTTGCATTAATTTTGTTTCTAGTCTATTTCTTCTCCTAAATCATTTGTCCATCTACTTCAAAAGGCGGAACAGTAAGTATTTTAATAATAAATATACAAACATATTCATACTGTAACATAATATAAACATACTTCTGCAATAGTAACACAGGATATTGCCTAGGATTAATCTGTGTCTGTGTATAGATATATATTTGTTAAAATTATGCTCGTGTAGAGTGTGTACTCTATCAGAGATTCATAAAGATAAATACTCAGAGGTGGTTATTTTCATGTTTTTGGAGTGTATATGGGTGCATCTATGTAAAGGTGTAGACACTGATATTTTATGCCTCCTTTAGAGATGATTGTAAGTTAGTGCTCTTGGATATTTATTTACATTTAAACAAAATCAATTAAATAGTTGCCAGCTGAAAGGGGGAGCAAGTTCAGTGTCTGAACCTTAGCCTGCTGTAACACTGGCATCTCCTGTCTCACGCTGTCGCTTTGTTTCTTTGAAAACAAGAGACAAACAACAAAAACTGGCTCAGCATTCTGTCACCAGAGCAGGAAACATCCCATTGTGCGGTTGAGTACCACATCCTGGTGGGGAGGGGGAAACTTGGGGTTATTTTCTCTATCAGCACTTTAATTTTCTCTCCCCTCTTCCCCCGCCCTTTTTTTCCTTTTATTTATTTATTTTTAATTAGTATTATTTTTAAAGACAATGGAACATATGGCTCTCTCACTCCAAGCTGTGGAACTGTTGTTTCTTCCACAAGAGGGTTCAGTGTTTTTCAGTGTATATTTACAATAGCTACTAAACGAACACAACAGGGGTGCAGAGGAAACAGGGAAGTCAGCGTATGGATTGCAAAAACATACAGAATGGTAATATTATTTCCTTTCTCGAGGAGGTACAACGTGTGGAAGGAGTGGTAAAAAAGAAATAGCAAAGAGGCATATCAGTAGTACATAAGCACTAACCAAGCACAGCCCAGTGGTAGTATATGAGCAGGAATAACAAGGAAGGGATGTAGTAATTACACGAGGCGGAATAACGAGTAGGCATGGAAGCACTTGAGAAATAACAAGTCAGCTGGCAGTGGTATTTGAGGAATGACAAGTGAACATGACAGTATTATTTGAGGAATAATAAGTAAGCTTGGTGATATTATTTGGAGAATAACAAGAAACCGGGGTTGCTTTCTCTAGGCACTTTCCCCTGCTGTTATCTTGTGAAGAAGGTGCACAAAAGAATAAGTGGTCACAGGTTGCAAGGGTCAAGGAAACAAAATGTTTTTTTATGCAATAAACTTCTACTAAACATGGCTTGAACAAATCATCCCTCAAAATGTAGAATTTATTCCTCAACTTTGCCTGGAGGTAAAACTGGAAAGAACAGATTTTTTTTTTTTTTTTTTTTCCTCCTCCCTCTGGCCCTGTGAGTCCTGACCATAGAGAATGAATGGCTTTAGAACTGTACCCAGACAGAAAAATCAATGCTTCATATCAGGAGGCTTCAGGGGTTAGACTCCCATGTTCATGTCAACAAGGCTATTGGTTTTCTTAATACTCCAAAGTTATCGTTTCCCCGCTGCAGGAACCCACCACTGTGACTTGTGTGGTCACAGCTTAACAAAAGCACTTTCCCTTGGCCAACCACCATGGTGACAAAAAAAAAAAAAAAAAAAAAAAGAAATTGTTGATGAGGTCTATATTTTTCCAAACCAGCCGGTTAATGAGCACATGGAAGTTTGCATTTGCTGACAGGGTTTGCTCTGTAAAATTATGCCGGTTTTTGTGTGCCATGGGGGTCGCTACAGTTTTCGCTGATATGATGGTTCATGTTTGTGAGCAGAACCATTACTGGGATAAAAATTAATAAGTATTGGAAGACTGGAGTTAAAGAAGGTGGGCTTTTCTCCTTCCCCCTCCTCTCTCCCTTGCCTGGATATTCTTGCCATTTGTGTGAAAAGGCCTCTGCTTCCTCTGGACAGACTCCTTCAGGCTTGGTCGTGTCAGTGTTTTAATCTGAATGGGCCGGTTTGTTCCGCAGTCATCACTTCTGTGTTAATCACTTCTCCCTTGTCAAGAAAGTCTTACAGTTTGTCAATAGAATTATGTTACATGAGGTTAAAATCATGTTGCTTCAAATAATACTTTTTGTCATCACAAGGTATTAAATAGACTACCTGAAAATGAGACCCTCTTTGAATCTTTGTCAATTTAATTAGTGTAACAACTATATTTGGCTTACTGGGCAGGAAAAAGCCAACCTTCTGAGCTATTGGGGGGGGAAACTGGCTACTGTACAGTTCCAGTATCTGTTCCTGATTTGCATACAGAAAGCTAAGAGACTTAAACCTCTCATCAGGTTAGAGGTGCATTTTGTGGTCTGGTTAATTTGATGGCTTCCCCCTCCTCCAGCCCCCCTTTAAGTATGTTACTGATGCTTTCTTTTTTTCCCTGATTTTTTTTTTCCTTTTCCTGTGCTGTCTTTAGTGACACAGTGCTAACACTGAAAATGCTGGCGGCTACAGTGAGCATTGCTCACCCAGAGCAATCGGATGAAAAGGCAGTGCAGATGTAATTTGTTTTCAATGGCTGTTTCAAAAGAATAATTGTGGTGACATTGTGGGATCAATATTATAGATTTTTGTTTTCAAGTACACTGTATGTGTGGTGCTAAGGGGAGGCAGGAAATATAACACTGCAGCCTGAATACAATAAAAATGGATTGAGGTCTGTGGGTATTGTCGGCTGGTAGCCATCATGGGTTTGGAACATCATTGGTGGGATTACAGCGCCTGTCCTCTGGGCTGGGATTTCATTGTGAGTGCATGCACATTTGCTGCAGTTTTCCTCTTCAGCTCCTTAAGGGACCTGCTTACTGAACTTGTATAAACTCACTGTAGATGAGGCGCTGTAAACGCCGCTTCGGTTTTCACCTCTAACAAGTGGCAGGATTAAGAGACTGGGGGTTAAAGTTTGCTGCCACATGGTTTAATTTTGCCATGCCATGCTCCTAATGCACAGTGCACCCCAGCAGAACCTGAGGTGGGGAGGGATGGATTGCACACCTATGTGAGCATTCTCATTCTTTCTGTTCCCCGTCTCTCTAGGCCACCATGCTAGATAAAACTTCTTTAAGGCACCTGAGAGAGAGAGAGAAAGAACACCTCCAGAGAGCAGCCTGCTGATAGAACCTACTTCTAACAATATGGTGAGTGTCATTTTAAAATACCATGAGAAATATGATGTGGTGATCAAGGACTTCCTGCTTTAAGGGTTTCATGTATCAGGGTAACTAGACAAAAAATGTAGTTCCCAGGGTGAAAATTATATTAACAAAGAATTAGTAATAAAGCTGAATAAATGTAATGAGATGTGAAAGAGAGTGCATAGCACATTTTTTTTTCTGTCTTTCATAATTAGGCCCTGAAAGAAATGGAAATTCAGACAAAACACCTTCCTCATTACCAATTTAAATATTACAAATTAAAATGTGTTGTTATTGGACAGCTGATTTTTTTGTTTTGTTTTGTTTTTAATCCAAGAGGTAAAGATGCTGCTTTTGGTTCAGGTTGCTGTTTTAGAGGAAAGGATTTCACAGAATGGTTGTTGATTCTCTTTTCAGTTGAGATAACATTTCAAATTTTCTCTCTGGCGAATTCTCCCCTTTCTTTCTTGTCTAAATTACAGTTACCCAAACTCTGCTGACAGTTTGTGCACTACAGGGGTGGCCCAGAATCATCCTTTGTTATTCTCACAAGCTATTTATCATATTTATTAAATCACATAGATTCCTACCGTAAGTTGGAAAAACAGTATGTGCTTAATTTGGACCAATTAATTCCACAACAAATACACTCTCTCTTGGCCTCTTTTATAAACCAGAACATCAAACAGCTGTTCTCTCATCCCAACAAAACTAGTATGTAACATTTTTAGTCAGCTTTTACTACTGAGTATTGGATGAAACAAGATAGCAGACACTTACAGGGATCTATTTCAACCAGTAAATCCTGGTAATTTATTAATGATTCAAAGCTTACAAGAGAAACTTTATTTCATGAACTTTTTATTTCTGTATTTCATAAATCTTCAGGCTAACAGACAATGATCTCCAGTTCCTTTCCACATGTTGATGTTTTTTTACAGAGCATAAAAATTGTTTCAAATACCGAAAATCATACATGTTTCTATTTGAAAAACAAAATATGCAAACCAACACTGTTGTGCTCTGGGGGCAGTTTCAAACCTCTGACAGAGGTTCCAGAACAAAAGCTATGCTTGCAGTGCCTGCCATGTCTGTTCTGTCTGCACAAGCACCTATCCTAGGATGACTCTTATTTACATTCTGGTGGGTTTAGCGAGAGGCTGAGGGAGCCAGGTGACACTGCAGATACAATATTTTAAAAGACTAGAAGAAATACACACATGAGTATTTGGAAATGAGGGGAAATCAGAGGAGCACTGAGCAGCTCATCTAAGTTGGACATCTGTGTGGTGTGCCCCACGTGGGCTGTAGGGTCTCCATCCTTTGGACTGCTACAGAGGCTTTGCACCGAACTCTCACTGTGTCTGTGTGGTTCTGCCACTCTGATTCGCTCCCTGTGGTTTTGGAGGAGGTGATGCATGTCTGGGAGTGGCCTGCACCACCATCCTCTGTGGGTTGTTGCCAACTGGTGTAGCTTTGAGCTGACGTTGCTTTAAAGTGCACCTGGTCACAACCTAATGCAGGTGTACTTCCAAAACATATGGGTGGAGCCGTGTGAATTTGCTATGCTGCTGCTTTAGGTACTGTCTTGTCATTTTGAGAAGGTTGAGAAATGCTGTGCTAAGCCTTTGCATCCGTGAACTCAAAAAGATAAAGGTTTAGCCAGCTCCTGCAGTGCTTGTAAGAACAAATGTGAGTAGCCTTTCCAATGTTTGCTCTGAATTGCTTTGGGTTGTTTGGGTTTTTTTTCCATACCTGAAGGCAAAGACTGTTTGAAAACAGCACTGATGTGAGTGTGGATGGTCTACCAGAGGTGGGGGAGGCAGAAATTTAGTTCACAAGATCTCTCTCTGCTCCATGTTGGCTGACAGAACCAGGCCAACAAAAGTGGGTTTCACGTGTGTGCAGGGATTGCTCAGGGCTGCTTCTCCCTGAAGGTGCACTGATGAGGAGGCAGCAGAGTAGGACACAGGCACTCCCATGCCCTCAGGTCCACGCCCTGTCAAATGTTGCCTTATGTATCAGTTATGGTGTAAAACATGGATTTTGTCTTTGTATTGGAGTTTGCCAGTGGTCTGGTGGAGTAGAAGTTTGCCAGTGCAGTGCTCTTGTTTTATTTGCAAACAATTGAGGTATCTGAGCTGCTGTGTAGTGCGATGGACTGGGAAGGGCAACAAAACCTTGTGTTTGGGCATTTCCTCCTGACTGGGAAACCAGGAGGAACCTAGAGTGAGTTTAACTAAACTCTGTATATCTTTGTACTGCTTGTGCCTATTTCTGTCTGCTAAATCTTGCATCTAGATGTGTTTGCAGAGATCTCTGTAGCGATGAAGCTTTGCCCATGATAGAAGTCTATGGTTTGCTCTGATTTTGCTCTCCCAATCCCTTGCTGCTACTTCCCTTCCCCTTTTCTTTTGGGTCCTTCACCATCACAAATTTCTTTAGCAAATCCCGAAGTAGCTTGAGGCAAAGCTGACACACAGTAGCTAAGGATCCTCACCTCGCCTTTTCTGCCTTCTGAAAAATAAAATAATATAATACAGGAAAAGCAATCCTCCCACCCCGTGTAATTTCTACAGACTTTTTCTATGGAATGTATTTCTCAGTGGTTACCTGGTTTCTGTGTAGGGAAAGGTAGAGCTCCTCAGTTTGGAAATCAAACTGGGTTTATGGAGAAGTGTGCAGACCAAGTAAATGGCTTTGTAACTGGAATAAGACATGCAATTGCTATCTGCTGACTAGTAATAAATTGTAGATTAATGCAAAGTGTTAATGTTTTATATTGCTTACTTTTTTTTTGTCCTTTATTTCTGTCAAAAAATGAAAGCTGCATATACACCATAAACTGCATTTCTTCACTTCTGAGTCTATGGCTGAACCTTAATACATATCTGTATTAATTTTTCTGGATTAATTTCTGCTGATTTTTTTTTCAAGGAAATAAATAAATGGTGTTTGCCTGGTTAACATTGGACCTATTGTCTTCAAATTAGGGTTGCATTATTTTTCAGGGAATAAAGGTTGTATGTACGATCTTCTTACCAATACAAAGGTATTTAAACCGTAGAACTCGTGATAAATATTTTTTTTAAAATGTGCATTTAACTACTTGTAAACTGACCCATTAGTCAATAATATTTTTGTGTGATAATTCCAAATTTTGAGTATATTATACAGCATAAATTTCTGAGGTCTTTAAATCAGAATGGATCTATTTTGCTACTAAAATATTTGCATTGAGATGCATGGCTTAAAAAATTTACCTTTACATTAACCAGCTTGGCAACTGCAGTTTCAGAAACTCAAACTTCTTTTGCATTTGACCAAAACCTAAAATAAATTAAGTATTTCTTTCTCTCAAGAAACTATATATAAATATACATATAATATATATATAATTAAATAACCAATGCATTAGAATTATTTGCATGACTTTAGTTTGTTTTGAAATATCAGTTTTGAGAGTCTCAAAGTAATGTAGCGTTCACCATTTTATTTTAAATTGGTTTGTGTTTGAACACAGAGTATTTTCAGAATCAACTTTGAGAATCCCTCACCTTTTGTGTACAATGTTAACAGATAGTTGCGAATGTTTTAACATTTTTTATTTCTCTAATTTATTTTTTGTTTGTTTTACTGTGATAAAATGTTTGCTGGCTTATCAAATTAATTTAAAATTGCTAAGTTTTTGAGACAAAATCTTGCCTATGGTCAAAATTACATGTCCATATTGAATAGTTGCATAGGTTTTGATAGCCTGCAATTAATGTTTTTACATACTTGAGGGCCTATTTTCTGTGTGTGCACAAAATTGTTCTCCAGTTGTTGTTTTTAAATGTTGGTCGCAGGTGGGGAAATAGGATAAAGAGGACATTGGCTTTCTCCCAAGTACTTTGCCTGAACGTGAAAATCCAGTATTTGATATTTATTTCATTAAGGTAATCTGACTTGTTGTCTAAGAAATTCTACTGGGGAAAAAGCAGTTCCTTTCAGGTAGTGGCTGTTGATATGGAGCAACAGATCAGGCTAAGGGAATGGAAGATGATAGGGATGTCACCTGTTCTTACTGTATTTCCCACAACTTCTTGTCATGAAAACTATGCTGTGAGAAAAGAAAGGCATTGTCTTGCTGGGTTAGGATGAGGCTTTTTGGATGTCAGTCACTGGCAGACAGATTAAGAGCTTAAAATGAGCTCAGTGGCCAAAGCACGTGAGTGTTCTTCTGTTTCCATGAAACTTGTGCAAGAATGGGAGAAGTAATATGTTGCAGGTGGGTAATCCACCAGCTAGAACTGTCCACCAATAGAACAAATAAAGCATTTGGAGAGTTATCAGGGTCTAAAAAAACCTGAATGTTTACCATCACAGGAAATAGACTTTCAGAGTTATTTTTCATGCCCAAACACTACTCCTTGAGAGTCGTCATATTTTATGAAAACTTTTATTAGCATTTCCGAATGACCTTACCCCTGTTGTGTTTTTATCAGTCCCAAGAGCCATAACCTTTTTAAAATATTTTTTATCATTATAAACACAATAAAGTAAGCTGTCTTGCACATAGATTTGTAGATCTCATTAGAGATACTTTTAAAAAAGGTACTCCATCTCTTGGGAAGATAATGACAAGTAGTAATCTTGGCATGCAAAGTTTTCAGGCAGGAACAGTTTGTTAAAATAGATTGTTTAATCTTTCCAGCATTGTTTTGGAGTGGATGTACTTTTTAATTGCACTTTTGCACAGCGTTATGACTTGAATGAGAGAAAGACAAGGGCAGCTGAAAACAAATGATGTGGCGATATCAGTTAGATGGTATTCCAGGTGAAAAACTAGCCAAGTATTTGCTTAAGATTTCAAGTGTTATCAAAGTCAAACAAGAAAAATGGCAGTTTTTAAACTCATTAAAGTTAGCATTTGTCTGTATTGTAAATGAGGTCTATTCCCTAGGGTAGTTAACAGCTTTGGTGGCACAAGATGGGGGTAATTTTTCAGATGTACTGTTTCCAACGGGCCAGTGTCCTAAGGCTTTGCTTTAAATGGCCTTTTTATGCAGTAGGATAATGGGCAGTTTGTGCATTGCTAAATCAGCCCTATTTTGTTAGGAATGTTACAGTCAGGGCACTTACAATTTGTCAGAGGAAATGCAGAACATCTCTACAGGAGTCTGTTTAAGAGGACATCATTTCTCGATAAGCTCTTGCTCAGGTCAACATGCAGCTCTGCTCTTACACTATTCCCCTGTTGCTTCTGCCACACGGGAATGCTCTGATTTATTAGGATTGCACAAGTCGTGTCCTCCGCCTGACTGAAACCACAATGTGGAAATTTTCTCTTCCCTCCCCCCTTTCAAAACGAAATGGGGAAGGTTACTTTAAAGCCCTCCTAAAGTATTTCTGAGGGGGCTGTTTGGAAGAAAGGAAATACCCGTATGCAGCGCAGCATCTTTGTGGTACAGCTGCATGTTATAAATACATCAGGACTGTTTTGGAAAGTGTGCTGTTTAAGGGGGTCGATTCTATGACTATGATCAAACTACTATAAAATGCTTGTGATGATGTGCAAAGACAGAACAAGAAGATTATGAACCCAGTGAATGTGATACAAAAACACCCAGCGACTACTGGCATTATAGATTTTTAACCAGAGCATACAAAACCAAACATCAACAAAAAAAATCCAGAAGTCAAAGTGAGTTGCGGTGATGGCTACTACAAATGTATGTCCTGTCAACTTTTTAATTACATTTCAAATTGCAGAGACACTTCTGCTATAATACTGGCTTAATGAATGGTGATTCTTTAGTCAAATCTGCTGTAAAAACTGTGTGCAATCCAGTGTTGTGTTCATTTCCCGTTTGATAAAGGTGCTAATACTCTGTCACTCAGGCTGCTATTACTAAGAAGTTTTTGGTTTGTTTCAGCACTGTGATATTTTAAACTCAATGCAGCCAAGGACATTTTTAATGAAAAGAAAAAAAAGCGATGAAAAACCTTAGTAATTTTGTGTTTGATGCCAATTGTAATATGAGAAGTGCAGAAAATATTTTGAAGGGGTCAAAGCTATTCCTCTTTATTGTTTTCCTTTTTTTTTTCCGGTAACACTGAATTTAGCTGTCTGCAGGCGTTTGAGCCCAGAATATTCTACCTTCTCTGCAAAGAGATAAAATATTAAAGTTTCTCTTAAAAGGCAACTTGGGTGGCTGTGAGTAACCTTCCCTGGGACTCAAGTAACTCCATTATTCTGATTCACAGGGACTCATTCCTTATGGTTTCTTTTTCCTGCTTTTCAAACTGCTTAGCACTCTTCACCTCTGCCTTTCTCCCTGTAAATCATCCTGTGATGTTGAGGCGTAGAAGGGTTTTTCTGGGGTTGTTTGGGGTTTCTTTTAATGTACAAGGTAGAAGTTTGTGTAGGTTTCCTGGATTCGCATGAACCATGCAAAGATCTTTCGTTCTTTGTAACTTTTTATGGTCAACTCTTTAAGGTCTGGAATGATCAAATGAAGAAAGGGAGATAGTCCTGGAGTTGGTAATAAGGCAGAATAAAGATGACCTAATGGAAATCCCTTTCTGCAAGTGATGCCACTGCTGAACCTGAAAATCATGGAGGACATTGGTTACCAACAACAGGAGAGGCAATCTGTGAGCAATCTGCTTGAGCAGATAGCAGGGATGGGGAGGAGAGGGCTGAGGAGTAGAGTGCTGCACCATGGGCTGTGCACAGAGTGGGTATTTCAAAGCCAGGGCTGTGCTGTGCAGTGATTAACAGCAGAAGTACCTTCTGCTGGCACTGCAGAGTGGTGTGGCTGCACTTCAGTTTGATATATAGGTAGCTAAATCAGTATGATTAGAGTGTGCAAATTAAATTGATGTAACATCATATAAGCATTGCCTGGAGAAGAAAGGGTTTGATTTTCAGAAATGCTGGATACTTGGAAAGTTCAGCTGCCTAAGGATTGCTTTGAAAAAATTGAATCTTTGGTGTGGAGCCTTTGTTTCGCCAATGAAAAAGAGCGGATTTCTAAGGTAAAGGACAAGGAATAAAAAAAAGAAAGAATTTATAAGAAGGTATGAGAAGTAGAAACAAAACAAATTCTCAAAATAATATTTGAACTCAGGCAAATTTTATGAAGTAGGATAAGAACACAACTCGGCAGCTAATATCCAGAGTAAAATTCACTTTAATGAAGTAGTTGTAGCATTTTTGTGAAAGTGTTAAATGAATATTTAGGAAGTTGATGTTATCTTAGGAAATGTGTCACTCTGAAGTCACTGCTTGACATTCAGTTATTTTCAGTTTACTGTCTGATACAAGATTTCAGATACTGTTCTGATATTTCTAGAGTATTACAAAGAGAACTATTTGCACTCCTTACTAAAAGCCTTAAAGGAAAGAGAAAGTACAAGTACTTTCTTTCCCCCAGAAGCCAGCTCTCCAGACTGCAGTTTTAGGGAACTAAATTTTTATATACCAAACTGTAAAATTATAGATTCCATTAAAAGTATCTAGGGTTTTTTTGCCTGCACTTTTGGTATGGAAATGTTTCAGATTCAGATTACTCCCAGGTCATCAAGGTAAAAGACAGAGAGACTTACCTCGTTTAAAATTAATTAATGAATTGTTAACTCTGAAACCTAATGATGATATTAAACAGACACGATCCTTTTTATGTCATATCATGTCATTTTTGCAGAATCATCCAGGTACTTTAGTATCTGTTCTTTAATAATGCATTTCAGCCTTCCAGGAGCTGTGAAAGACAAATGTCTTCCTTACCTTCAGAAATGCGGTGAGACAAAACCTTTTATTGGGAGCTTTTTGGAAGCCCCCTTTTTATGTGACCCAAGTAGAAGACCTTGCTTTTCAGGACAATTTAATCTGAAAATAATGCAGATTTCAGCAAACAATAGCAGAATATAGCTCCTCTTTTATGCCTGTTTAATCTTTTCGTACTGTTTTTACTGAAGTTTGGTAATCTTTCAGATTTGCCATACCTTTCATTGCTGGGTATATTAATAGCCTGTAAAGAATCTGTTCTGTGACCAAAAGGTGAGGACTACAAGTAAACAAGCAATAGAAGTGCCTGTACAGAGAGGTGACATGAACTCTACCTGCTCTAAATACAAGTTGAAATCTGGGCTATTGAATGAGTCCAGTGAGTGAAGCAGCTTTTGGTCACTGAGCTCAGCTGTGGAGCCTCCACAATGTGTGCTCTATGTTCAAACTTGCTGGACTGTAGAGAGTACAGAGAGTGACTTTAGAAGACATCTTAGTTATAAACAGAGAGAGAGAAATGGCAAGTGTTAATGCCCAAATAATTTAATTTCAAAGAAACGACCCATCTGTACAACTCAGGAACCCCCCCAAAAGGTACAAAATTCTTAAGGATCCCGCTTAAGCAAAAATAGCAACAAAAGGGATGAATGTGTAGAAAAGTTTAACTTATTTGCATCGGTACTGGAAGAAAAGCTAAAGAAATGGATAAGCAGAAGGTGTCAGATCATGTGATTTGGTTGTACATTCACACATAAGTGGCATAAACAGTTTTGTAAATTTTCTTTTTTGGTTGCATACTTCATAAAGTATCCTCTTAAACTAATGAGGATCGTTAGAACCAGGGACTGATGCTCAGCCCGGGAGGAAAAAGGTAATGTCACTCCCTTGCTGTGTTCAGCCCTGACCTTGTGTTCTCTGCAGTGCTGATAGACAGTTCTGAGAGCTGCCAGTAGTGTCGATGACTTCACTGAGCTGTACAGGGGGGAAGGAATACAGCCATGAGCTGTTCTGCTGCCTTTTTACTCCTGACACACCCCATATGCTGAGATGGTGGGTGGCAGTAGGAGAGCTGGCACGTTAGCAGCAGTGTGTTCCCCGTGCCAGGGGAATAATCTGTTGGCTAGTTAAATCTCATTTCTGATTCATCCCTACTTCCTGAGTAGCACGAAGAGGCGAGATCCTTACAGAAAAAACAGCTCTTGGAGTGTGTGATAGTGCAGTCTAGAGGAGACTCTGAAACTCGTGCCTTGAAAAACTCTATTTTGAATATTGATTTTATTATATTTAAAATAATCCCCCCCCCCCAACTCTAAACAGTCTACAACTAGAGTGCATTAGCAATTCTTATGGAAATGATGGAACTGCTGTGCCTTTGTTAGGTTTTTAGGTATGCACATACATGGGAAAGTTCACTATACCAGAAGGTTCAAGTAGGCAAATCAAAGCAGAAACAAAAAAACTTATTTTCTCTGTTAATAACATTGCTTGTTAAACAGAAGTTGGCATAGAATCCCGGTGTGGAATTGCCAAGAAAGGATTGTTAATTTGGCGTAAGCTTTAAGTTGTTTCATTCAGTATCATATGAAAATGAGGAGAAATATACTTGTGTTTGTACTGTGTATTGCTAGTGAAAAGGAGGATTTGCATCACAAGGGAAATAGGTGAGCACCATCAGGGGGAGTTCATGTTCGTTTGACAACCACAGGACTTGGCAAACAAAGGCAGCAAACTTGGAGGCCAGCAGCAGAGAAAACATCCTGCAATGTTTTGCTGGAAGAAGCAAAATAGAGCAGAATCAATCATCTTTTCAATGAGAGTTTAAGGTGACTTGGGCCCCGCTCTCAGCTCTGCAGAGGACTTGTACACCTTTCTCTGCTGCGTGCAGAAGGCTTTTCTTCCAGCAGGGCTGGTGCAGGGCTCCTCTTTTAGAAGTGAGCCCTCCATCTGCTGGGGCTGATTACCCTCTGTGGAGTTATAGGGGCTGCTGGAAAGGGAGTGGTCCCTGTTGCCTTTGGGCAATCACGTCTGCTCCTCATGCATCAAACTGTACTTGTCAGCTCTACTAGTCAGCCCAAGAAAGCTGCAAAACTGGGGGGAAAAAACACCCTTCAACAACATAGTTATTAATTGACCTTTTTGCCTTATTGTAATGCTGTGAGTATCCAGAGGTATTTGGTCTTACTTTTTTTTTCCACCTAAACATCTAAATTGGCTTTTCTTTGTCTGTCTATGGATGAATCAGAACCCCACTGACAATAGCGTAGAGTTTTTGCTCAGCTTCGATGTGTACAAAGCTGGTTCTTTACACCTACATTTTACATGAGGGCTCAGGTCTGAACCATACAATATAAGAAAGTACATGGAATAAAATCCTTATTCCACTGAAATAATTTTTGTCATTGTTGGATTTGTTTAGACTAGGATTTTAACTGAAGTTAGCTGGAGATAGGATTTTTTGTAGGCTTCCTGGTGTTGAGATATCTTTATTCACATCTGGAGTAAGACCCCAGAGTGGACAGGAGTGCAGCAGCATTCAAGGGATGGAAAAAGTAAAAGCTATCCAAATAAAAATAAAAGGACTGCCTTACTCTGCTCCAGTGTCTGTCCTCACGTGTCTCTAGCCAGGTCTGCACTGCTGCCTCTCCCTTCACTGGCTCCCACTCTGTAGGCCTCTGTCAGAGTGGATGGTGCACTCAAATGTTACTACACTTGAATTATTTTATTTTTAGTTAATGATCAAACACATTAATTTACAAATAAAACCGTGCACTGGTAATGAAGTGGAGCAGCTGCAGAACAAATTTTTGTTTTGTCACAAGTGTGACAACCTGTGGTGGACAAGCTGAGAGGACAGCTGGAAATGATAGTCTCTTAAACCACTCCAAAAGAATTTATTAAAGGATGACAGAGCCAGAAAGTGGAGTTAAGGTTTTGTATATGAGGAAAATTCTGTTTCTGATATAAGAGTTGTTACCTTTTTCTTATGTGTTTGAAAAGTGAGGATAATGAAGCCTTGGTTTGGGTAAAGAGAAATCATCAGTTTATACCAAAAGTGTTCTGTAGATACAAAGAAGTTATTAAACAGTTTTGATTAATATTTAAATCACTGTTGGTGTGGGAGGGGAAGCTGTACAGCAAAGGAAGGAGAAGGTATCTTTGAACCTAATTTTGTGCATTGTTGATTAAGTTGGTTTTGGTACCTTCCTGTGGACTGGCATATGTTGCATCTGGGCTAGATATACAAAGTGAGAGAATAGAATTGTTTAGGAGAGACTTCTGCTTGCCTCTCTGCCCCTCAGTGGATTTATGTGGGTTTTGCTGAAATTTCGCTGTCTGCTTTACTTTGTTCATTACCTTGTTCTGTGCTACACAGAGCGAGAGCAGCAAGTTATCAGGCACGGGGACTGAAGGGGAAGATGAAGATAGCCCTCTTGTTCCATAAGAAGTGGGAGGTGAAGCAGCAAAGAAGACAGGAAGACTGATTCGGGAAGATAACACAGCAGCTTACAACATGGAGGACAAGAGAGATCCTTAAAGGTAAAAGAACTGACAAAATTTCACAGCAGGCACTAGTGGGAGATGAGAATCCAAGGGAAACATCATGCCATGTGAGAAACAAGCTTTCATTGATCACAACATGCCACAATGTCTCCATGATAGCACTGTCTAGGAAGCCATTAACTGTGGGGAGAAGGGATGCAATGCCTTGACAACTTTTTGTTTTGTTTTAAGAGGCACACATTAAAAATACATCTAACGTATGGGACACAAGGAGTCTAAATAATGTTATTAAACTTCTGGTAGATGTGAGTCTCCGGGGATGTTTACACAGAGCTTTTGAAGAAAGCTGAAAAACATTAGATTTTGCATTTCTAGGCTTAATTCATCATTTTATTTTGTTCTGTTTAAAGAAATATATGCAGAATTTTTAAGTTGCTCAAAATAAGCCCAAAATAGAGGAGTGAGTTTTATAAACAATTTACATATTTGTGTTTAATTTGTTGAAAATAGGATAAAATCTGCTCACATTTGGCATCCCGAATACAAATATTAGGAACCCAATCCCCTGATGCAGTATAATTTTTAACAGTACAATTTAAGTCTTCCAAAAGATATTGTGCATACTTCTATTTTACAATAAGGATTTTTTTTTTTTTTTAGTATAGAGAAGTAATATGCATGCTTGTCTTTGTCCTTATGAACTGAACTACTGTGTGTTGGTTTCCAGGTGTATCTGCATTCACTGCAGAAGAAAAAGAAAACAAAGTTCCACCAGCAGTATCTGATTTGGAAGCATGTTTGTGTAGCAGGCACAAAAAATTAGGTTAGGAGTTCACAGTGCAGAGAGGGTCTTTTACCTCTAAAATATAAACCTTCTATCTTCCAGCACAGGAGCGTTAAGTGCAGAGCTTTTAAGTTGAGAAAATATGCAGTTCATGTGAAAGGTTTGATAGCACTATATACCCACCAAAAGCTTAAATGTGCCTGACTGGTTTTATGGAAGACAGTAAATTAGTCTTTCCTTTACCTCTGACAGGTGAGAAGCAGTTCTTGCATGACCAGTGGCTATCACCACACACCGGCTACCACGCAGGTGAGGCTTCCCCTTTCAAAATGATGGCTGGTAAGAAAAACAAGATGTCTTTGCTGGTTATAAATTTAACTCTTCTATGATTAGTCTGGGCCAATTAGGACACCCCTGGGGTTCAGACTATGGCTCAAGTACAAGCTTGAAAGCCTGATTAGCTGAGGTCTCTTGATACTTGTTCTTGGTAGTAAATGCTGGCACATATAGTATTGATTTTCATTTAGATATCTTAATGTTTCCAGACAATCCTAGCAGATGTGGGCTGAACTCAGATCTACGAGAGTGCTGGGCTGCAATCTGCAAGCATTTTTCTTGCCATTTTGTTTCATTTTTCCTAAACTTAACTGATTTGGAATCAGGAGATATAAATGAAAAATGCAGAGTTTGCCTATCAATCATGGCATGTACAAACATTGCTACTGCCCTTTTCTAACATCCTATTACCACTGGGTAGTTGGCTAGTCAAACAGGAATAAAAATTACACTGCAAACATCATAAGTTAGGCTTGATTTGTTGAGCAAGAAGCCTGACAATTCTGTAAGAGTTATATACCTCAGCCTCGCTGAAAATCAGCCTTGTTATGGCTCTGGTACGTCTATAAAGATTGTTCATTTCATATAAAACAGCTACCTGCACTGAAAGGCCTGAAAGGAAGAATGATGCTGGTTATAAATATAGAGGAAAATCTATTTGTCTGCCCCTTCGTGCTGTTAGCAAGTCACACGATGCAGCCGGGCCGCGGTTCCCAGGCAGCAGGGGGAGTTTGCCATGGCCACCTCTCGCTTTCATCTTCTGGCCTGGGCTGAAGCACATCATCTCTCTTTGTCATATGAGATAAAGCAATGAAGTGTGACCAGTGCCACTGCATTGCACTCTGCCCACCAGGAGCACGTTAATGATAATGAAAAACTATACTGCACCGCATTTAAACTAAATGTGAGCGTAAGGCTGTCTGTCGGCAGACTGGTAGAACAGTTAATGTCATAAAAGATAAATAGAAATTATTAGAATTGGCTTGGAAGGGATTTTTTATAGAGCAGGGTTGTATTCCTTTAAAGATATACATTATCAGACTGTTAAATCTAATTTCAGGCTACTGGGCAATTAAAATGATTAACATTATTTACTCATATAGTTCGATTCCTTAAAGTTTTAAACACCCTTTACACACTATTTATGTTGAAAATAGAGAAATAACGTGTTAAAATGTCTTGGATCATTAATCATTCAAATTTTCTGTTTAACTACTTTCTCAAAACCTCAGCGCCGCAGTGAATATTTACAAACCTCAGAGGCATTTTTGAAAAGATGAGCAAAATCAAATTCCACCCACCTCTGATATGTCCAGCAGACCCTCGGTGGCTTCCAGGCCTATTGTGTTTGCAAGAAAAATCAGGCAGAAAAATCCTTAAATTGTCTTAAAAGTTATTCTAAGCAGGGGCTTGTACAAGTCTTGGCTACCTTCACCTGGGGGTTTGTTCCTTCTTTGCTGTTTGCAGGTAACAGCATGGAGGCTGTTACTGCATTAATAGGAACTCCATGTATGAAGTCTTGTGTACTGAAATGGAAATATACTCTGAGTCTGGCACTTAGTTTTCAAGTGTGTCAGATGGAATTTTGTATTATCTACTGACAAACCAGTTTATTAGATGGATATAAGAAGAGATCTTCAGGCTAGTAAATGCTGCCATTAGTCAGAGGTGAAACACCCACTTCCCTTCTGTTTTGGCATTTGTAACAACCTCTAAAATACTGTGGGAAAAGTCATGAAAGTCAGTATACAGTATGTGACAAGACAGTTATAAACTGTATATTGATGCTGGTCTTTTGAAAATATTGTCTACAGCCTTTTCTTAGTGACTTGAAACACTGAGGTTTTGTTTGTTTGCTTGTTTGTTTTTATTCCTGTACCTACTGAAAATATATTTTTGAAAGAAATGCTGTGAATTACAAGGAGCAGATATTATCTAGACTGTGGTCCCATGTTCTGGGAAACCAGATTACCGTGTTTGCCTGTCCTTGGAAGCAACAAGTATAAGTTGTGACCCACGAAATGCCTCCTACTGCACCAGGTAGGAAAGCACAATCCTTGCATGCCAGAGGTTCCAAGGCACACAGGGGCTGCAGGAAGCTGCTGTGTCACCAAATGTCCTGTTCCCCAGACAGGCTGTAGGCAGAACAAGTGTGGTCATTACTCTTTCTGTGGCACCATTAGTAAGAGGAAGAGGTAATTATAATTAGCCTCCTTGAAATCACCCAGGGGCTCAGCTGATATGTCAAAAATGTAGATGGTATTAAACACAAGGACACAGCTATGTTTTCCCAGATAGCAGCGTGACCCTAGCACCAATGCCATGTTTAGTGTGCTGGGATCTTTCCCTTTGAGAATATCCAGGGCTTTTCAGACTCCCTCCTAAGTGCTATTTCAGGAACCATGTACTCTGGTAGACAGTGGAGAGGTGGCTTCCTAATTTAGGTGTTCTGGATTAGGCCCAGTTGTCTTACAGATTTACTAAGAAACACTGCCTTCTAATTTATTCACTTAGCCAGGATGCCCAAATGCAGTTAGAGACAACTGCAGCAATCCCAGGATCGTTATAGATGATGTACTGACAACAAATGTGTGCCCAGTCAAGTGACTCATCTTCCAGTAAGACTTGACAGTATGAGAGGATCAGCTACCTGTTGAGAATCCACACAGCTGCTCTGGAAGAGACTGTTTTTTACCTCTTGCATTTGCCGGTTTCTCCCTTCATTCCTTTACTCTTTTGCTCTGTGTAAAGCTGCCTGACATAACGAGTGGCTCGCTATGCAGCCTCAAACCTGTTTTACAGGACCATGTTCTGTGTCTGATGCAGTTCTAGCTCTCAACAATAAAGGGAACTGTCAGCCTCTATCAGTGAGGATGTTTCTAATGCTATTCCATCATTTATTTCAAGAGCAACACGAGCAGAGCCTTTCCCTTGAGAGTCTGACAGTTGTTATCATCTCAGCTTTTGCTGACTTCAGGGAACAGAAATCCCAGAGTTTCTCCTGAATTTCCTGTCTCTGTGGTGGTCTAAGCCAACCCACCAAACTGGCATACAGAGGCACTGTGCCATTGCAGAATAAGGCTGATAATAAGCAGCTACTCACCTGACCATTAAGATCATACTTCTTGCAAGCAATTTCTTTGCTTAACGTTTTCCTACCCCAAATTTAGATGGAGGGAGACAAGGTGGAGAAATAGCCCCTTTAAACTGGACTGTCTGTCTTATTTAGTCTGGGATATCAGCATATTTGTGATCTCTCTGGCATCACTGTGGTAGTCATGACTTCTGCCTCCTCCTTCTAAACTTTTCTTGTAAATTTGGATGGCAGAAGGTGGGGTGAGGAAGGGAATCCAAAGGACCAAAAAAGGCTTCCCTATTCACAGTAGGAAATAATCCTGTTGTATTGGTTTTACACAGCAGGAATGTATTCATTGTTTTGATTTGTGGCAGAGTTTTGGCCTTCAAGTTAACCTGTGTTTGGTCACAAAGCATTAGTATTGATGCTGGTGCCTTGAGTACCTTTGCCCAAGCCCAGCTCTCCTGGGGGTTATTGGATTTGTTTCCCCATGGGGCTGCAGATGAGTTCTGCCCAAATAATCAGTCAGAAGAATATACTGAGCTGAAAATAAAACCTCAGAATACCACAAAACCTCGCAGATATCATGAAATACAGAATACAAAATTTAGTCCGGGTCTCTGCCTTTTCTTTTTTGCTAATAATTAGAAATATATAGCACAGGAATGACTTTTATTGTTGGTGTATCTGGGAAATTATTTTTCCTTTGAGTTTTTTAGACTTCTTATACCTCCCATTGATTTTGATTATTTACTGTTTGACAAGGGGAACACAGGCAGCCCATGCTGTGCGAGAGATCAGAGGTGCCTTCATTCCTCAAGGCTATTGCCTTCTTTAATTCTTCAGTGTAGGATCAGTGAACTGATTGCATTTCTTCTGTTTGACACTTTATATTTCACATTTCTTCATCAAACTATGGTAACATGCTCTCTTTTATAGCAAGCTGCTCTGTAGAATATAACCTTTTTGTCTTGGTTATTATTATAACCCTTTGGTGACTTGTAACAGCGACTTTCAGCCACTGTCCTGATTCATTGTCTCTCAGTTAGACTGGATGGAGATGAGTATCTTGTTAATCCACTTTTTGTGCTTTTCTTTTATTGGTGTTATATGTATTTCATATTTAATCATTGCATGATGTGGCTTGAGGGCAGCTGTTCTTTGAGGTTTTTTTTTTTTTCTTCAACCAGGATAGTCTTACAGGCCTAAGGGGAGACTTTTAGGCTGCAAACACTGTATGCCAAAACTGGTAGTAAAAAGCACAGTTCAAATATTTGCAAATACAAACAAATAGATGTACACTCTATTTGGGCATGTAGTTATGTGTGTGTGTGTTTTTGAAAAACAGCTCCTTGGACAGCCATGTTTTACAATGGTGGGAAAGAAGCCAGGGGATATGAGTGTTCAGAGTCTTACTACTCTCTGAGTGATCCACTTTCTATTAGTTAATGTAAGTATCTGAAGTAGAAAAAACAGAAGTTAATTCTGTCAAACATGACTTTAGGTCATGGTTCCAAATATTTTGATCAAATAGGCTTCTCTCTCCTTTTTTGTATTATAAGATATGCAACATAGTGTATATTTCCAGTGACTAATGTTAGTGCTCTGAGTCCCTGTAGATTGAAAACTTGGGTGATGTTAGATCAAAGTCCACAGTAATTTCATAATTCCTTTAAGAAGAAATGCTTGTTTTCAGCTCTAGTTGGCATCAGTCTCAATGAATCAGTAAAATGGGATGATCTCAGCTCGTAGAAATAATAGCAGCCTTCTCCTGTTAGAAATGCCTTTCTTCTGGAAAAGCCAGTTGTCCCACATTAATGTATTTCTAATCAAAAACACTGAGCCCCATATGGTATTTTTTAACACATTTGAGAACCCTGGTTAAGTCAGAGCTCTAAATGTACTGGAAACCAAAGTTCATTGTTATTCAACGCTCCAGAGAATGTGTGAAAAGTAGACCCTTGTATTTCTGTGTTATCCTGCTTATTAGTTTTATAGATCTGGGTCTCATTCTCTTTCCTACTCTTCTTTCTCTGCCTTTTTTTTTTTTTTTTTTTTTTTTTTGGTGAAATGACCTTCATGTTACCATATAATGAGGTTTATCCTCTTTCCCTCTTAAACATACTGAACATCAGGAAAACTCTGTGAAACATGAACAAAAAACAAGAGGGGAACATCCCACAATACCAGAAAATTGTGAAGAAGGAAGTTCACGATATTTCAGACTAAGAAAACATTTAAGCTTAAGATAGAACTTGCTATAGAAATGCTGCTTGGAAGGATTTTGCTCACATTTTTGTGAAAAACTATAAAACATACTTTGAACTTGAAATATATTTGTGTTTCTGTTTATTCTTTAAAACAGTGACATCTATTTCCTCTGAGTCATCATTAATTTCCAAAATTTCATATTATGGCATGTAAGGTAGAAATAAACAAAATAGTATTTTAGTTTCTAGTTCTAGCCTGGCAATTGCAAGGTAAGCAAATATATTTCTGTGTGTATGTTAGGAAGCAAAACTCCCCTTAATGGCAAATTTGGCAACAGAAGAAGGAATGACAGGGAATGGGGAGTGGTAATGAAAGGGTTTAATTTCAGCATGCACTATTCAGAGCTTGAGGAAAACTGAGATAAAATTCTGTCTTGACAACCTATAGTTCAGCTATCCTTCCTAACAGAAATAGGCCTTGTAAGAGAGTGATTGTCTAACTGACAAACAGGGCTGTGTCACTTCATTATACTGAACATCTTTTGCTTCAGACTTTTTACATTCATTTTTAATAAGTAGGTTGTAAAGAAAAATTAATTACTGGCCACTACATGGTGCTTTTTGACGGAACTATCCATTTAGGTGGAGGGTAGGGCTTACCCTCTCACTGGGTGTGCATGAGTTTTAAATGGGCTAAAACATACAGGATGGAAAAAGACCTTATCAGAGGCACACTTAGGACAAAGTACCTGTCTGAAATTATTGCTCAGCACACCTGGAGTCTCTTTCAGCCCATGTGAGGCTCCTTCCCACAGCATCAGTGCCAAATGGCTATTCCAGGAGGAGAACAGAAGCCAGAAATTTAGTCAGCAGAAGGAAAACCAAGCATGCCAATGTGCTTCCTCTAGTTAACTTAAAATCGCCCCCGTGACCCTGCAGCACATCTCAGTGATGTGCTGCTGTGACATTGTTTGAATGACATTTTGTCATTTGCTCAGTGTTAACCTGCAGAAATGCCATCTTTGCTTCCTTAACTTTGAGACAGGATGACATGCACTGCAGCCCCCAGTTGTTGGGGGGTAATTTTATGCTCCTTTCCTGACAGACAGGATTCCAATAGCACCATATGTCAAAAACTCCAACCCATTCCAGTCATGTAGCCACACCGTCCAGCTGTCACAGCTATAATTATTGAAACTAAAGCCCAGAGAAGTTTGTAGTTTTGGAAATGCTCTAGTCTCCTTAGATCTTTACTACTGATGTTATAGCTGATTAGGACCCTGCCAGCCTTCTGTTGGTCTCTTGAAAACTGCTGTAATTCCCATTCATCATGGAAGCTAACCAGCTGCTCCAGAGCCATCCCCTCAAATGTGTTGCTTGATGTTATACTTTGCTGTTGTCCTGACCTTGATACTTTGGATGTTCAAACAAAGGCTCCTGATTTTGTTGCAGTTGGTACAAAAGGAAGCACTTAACTGGATCCTGCACAGAAAAATGGAAGCATTTTTTGGGTGATACCTGGTGTCACTGTGAGGACTGATCCCAGTCCACACTCATTTCTTGTTCATCCTGCCACAGTTTCATGGCCATTTCAGGAGAGGGAATGAGAGGCAGTGACCCCCTGGAATGTTCTCCTGTCGGGCTGACACTGAGCTTTTGGCAGGAACATCTGTCTTATCTCTTAGCAGAGACGAAAGGGACTCCTGTGATCAGGATTTTGAGCCTTTACAGCCACTTTTGTCACTTTTATCCAAATGTAATGAAATTTAACATCTTTTGGTTCTATTTGAAACTTTGGACTGAGTAGAGATTTAAGCTATTGGCTTTTTCTATTAAAATCTTAAATCTGAAAGGTTTATGATCTTCAAGTGTTTGTAAGTTTTAAGCTTTTTTGACATCCTTTGCATTCATATCCCTTGCAGTGCAGTCCATAAAGCAGCACTTTTTTTAATTGTATTTTCACACTATAACACTATAGTGGTGTGGGGTTTTTGTTTGTTTATTTGTTTGTTTCCAGGAACCAGCCCCTCTTGTACCCATTGCAGTAACTTCACTGACAGTGTTAGTTAAGCTTTTCTGGTTTGTTCATTCACTTAGAAGGCATTTTTTAATTCTAAATATGTGAAGGCTTTTACATTTAAATAAGAAACAAGTAATTTAGCTGGCTTGTATTTTGATCAAATAGCAATTTGTGATCTAGTGCATAGACTCCAATATACTGCTCTCAACCTGGATTTCCTAAGCTCTTTTGAGATGCTAGGTAAGAAAATGTCAATACATTTAAAGAAGAAATGTTTTATGGATGAAGAGAGATTTTAAAGTGTGAGAAGCAGGACTGAGTTGGAACTCCTAGACTGGAACAACTGACTAATTTGATGAAGAATATGAAAGAGAGAAATTTGCTGAACATACTCTTTAGCAAATGTCTTTTAACAATGAAGAAGGTATTTCAACAAAAACTATCACCAAAAGAAAAAAAAAGAGAGGGAATCTGATATTGCTGGTGAGAAACCTCAGAATGACTTTGAATATTGGAAGAAGATCAAGTGTGTTGTCATGCAGATCACTGACTTTCTTTTACAGGCAGCAAGGATGATGTAGATTTAAAAGACCAGATTTTTCAGAATACACATAAGAAATGATCCCAAATGTAGAAGAAACCATGACTAATTTATGATTAATTCATATTTTTTAGATTTTTTTTTAATGGACAGATTAAGAAATAATTATAAGATTTGGTCTAGTGGATCCCTAAGGTTCTTGTTGTTTCCCAAATCTCCAGGTGCAGAGTCTTGTTTTTTCTAACTAGCTCTTGGTGGAAGCCTGAAGTCAACAACTTCTGGACAGCTGAGAGCACCTGACCCCATTCTGGGAGTCTTGGTAGTCCTCCTTAAACTGAGCCGAACAGTGGTTGAAATGTGACTGTTAAATAGGAGACTGGAGGAGAATAAAAGGAGAGTCATCAGTCAAAGAGCTCAATACAGCAGGATGACCAAAGACACAAAAAGAAAGTAAACAGAGAGAAAAAAACAACTGGAGAAGCAATCAGTGTAAAAGCAGCAGAGGGATGTGTAAAGAGAAACATGACACAAGGGTTGTATCCCAGATAAGATTGCTGAGACATCGAGATGGGTGTGCCTGCAGTGACAGGCAAGCCTCAGCAAACGGTTCAGGACAGCAGGAAAAAAGTGATGGAAAAAATGTGGGGAAGTGCTCTCCAGTACAGGGTGCAAAACAGATGAAACAGGTTTTTAGAAGTTTCCCAGTAACGCTGAAGGACAGATACATGTTGGAATTTTGAAACATAGTAAAAATTCAGTAAGAACCTGAAAAGAAAAAGGTGAAAGCAGAGGCTCTGGTGAGTTTGCAGTGAATATTGAGTACAACACAACTTGTTCAGAACAACAAGGCTTACAAAAAACATCCTGGACGGAATGACTAGGAGAAAGTGCAAAGAATTCAGATCTGTTTCAGAAAATAATAAGAAAGAAATACTTGCAGAATGTACGAGGAAGACACAACAGATACTTTTATGTGATATTTGTAGTAAGATGGAAATTGGTGTAGCTGCAATATAGCTGAATCTACTAAAATTTTTCATATTCCTGAAAATAGGTTTAGCAAGCTGTCTGGCAGAAATGGCATATTTTGGACGCTTATGACCGTTGAAAGCCTTGATTAAACTAATAGAAAACATGTACAGGAAGGTATAAATTGCAGTTGTAGAAGAAACCAGTAGAAGGAATTTCCATAATCACAGGAATGGGATGAGCTAGGTTTCTATTACTGCCTTTGTTCAGGGTTTAGTGTTGGTTTGGAATTAAAAGATGAAGGGAAAGGGGGGAAGAATCATATTTTGTGAGAAAACATTGAAAAACCCTAGCTTCTCAGAGATTATTCATCTTATGGCTTCATTAAAGAACCATCAGAGGTTCCTCAGAGAAACTAAGACCAATAAGCAGAAATCCAGTCTGAGGTTCAGCGTACAGAGATAAGGAATGAAGTCTGAGACAACTTCAAAGGCACTGTGGAAAGAGAGTTTGAGGAATTTCAGATAACTGTTCTTTTGCTTTTGCCTCTGGTTTGATAATAGTGCTATTTCTTTCTACCAAACCGAGTCTCTTGCTTCAGTAAGGTATCTTCAACATAAACTTGTTAAAAAGGGAATGTGTGGGAAGGAACACCCTGTAAAGCTGTACATGGAGCTTTCACACTTACTCTAATGGATCTAAGGGTTGAGCAAGAGAGGCTGACTTAGTGGAGGGTGCTCTTACAACTGATGGCTGAGCTGCTGCTACCAATTCATATCAAGTTTAAATGCAGCTGTGTGTTTGAATGTTCATGGTGATGTGGATACCTAGTCCTTTCCCCTCTTCTTATATCTAGCAAATAATCGGGAAATTTCCTACTCCTTCCAACTGTAAATGACAGTAAAGGACCCACTTTCCCCTCCCTGTGTGATCTGGGAGACTGTGGGGCTTTAATGTTTTGATTTAAACGAAAGTTGGAACTATGTGTAAAAAGGGTTTTGTAACTTTCTAATTCTTCTGCAATGTCAAAGCTGGAGATGAAGTAGAACATGCTTAATTCTCTGTTGTGACACAGTATTGCCAAAACAAACACAGGCTTATTGTGTTGTCGGAGCTCTACAAAAAAGTTCAAATGGGAAGTTCACTGGCCTAGTAAGTGCCGTGTTGAGTTGGAAATGGAACCTGTATTGCATGCAAGAGAAAAATTAAAATGATTGTCATGATTCATTTATTTCTTGTACCTGTGTTAAATGAGGCAAAGGAAGCATCTAGCTCTCCTAGGGAGCAATAGAAGTATGCACAGATTTTATTTATTATTTTAAAATTATGTTTAATACTTAAAAAAAATCTGAGATGAAAATTTATAATTTCCACTTTTAGGCAGTTGAGTCTGCATGTAAAAACCCCTTGTCCTTATGAGATACTTTGAAAATTATTTGAAGACAGCAATACTTTTACAATCTTAGGAAATTTTAAAAGAACGTAGCAATAGTTATGCAATTGGAGTGATGGGATTGATATCCATCTGCTTGGTTAAGAAGAGGTTCTACTTTAGATCCATTTCATGATTACCTTAAGGTTGATATAGTTGCAGTTTTGTATTTTTTTTAAATAATAGCATGTAATAGGGAATAGAAGTGTGCAAAGAAGATCTAAGAAAATAATAGTTGTTCATAAGATGTTACCTCCTTTTGACTTAGGTTTTTGGGTTTGTTTTTAACTGACAGTGGGGTTCAGAATTCTGCTAGGCAGAAGCATACCAAACTTATTTTTATAATTATTGCTATTATTAGCATTTATTAAAATAATATACTTTAAATTTACAGTTTTGAGCCATCACTGGTACATAAGACTATATGTGTAGCTATACGTACCTAATTATTTGTGGAAGGTATTAGTATTGTAAACACAGCTTATCTTTGTTATGAGAGTGGCATTAATAACAGAGTTTCATAAATGCCAACATACAGTGCGATAATTTCAAGACTCTCTGAAAATATGGTGTATTGTAGCTGAAGATGTTCACAAATGCACGTTGTGTGTGTGGATGGGGAGGGGGAGGAGGGCTGTTTTGTGCTTAGAATGCTTTCTGATGCATAAATATTAGCATTAAATAATTTTGAATACCTTGTTTTCTAAAAAGATTAGTAGCTCTTCTCTGCGTGATAAATTGTGCAAGAGTTATTGTTCACACCAGTCTTCGTACTGTATTATCCCGTGTAGCTTTAAATAACCAAGCCCAAATTACGCTCAGCAAGCTGTTGGGAAAGCTTGGAGGAATCTCAGAGCTGAAGGGCCAATTTGTGCCCTGACTTACATCCTGTGCAAATACACTGACTTCATGCAGCCTGTAAAGGATATAAAGTAGTATAGGGTATAATCTGTAGCTTTTGTTTTATTATTTTTCATTTAGCTTTATTCTACTTTTTTTTCCTGTTTTTTATTTAGATGTGACTCCATCCTAGTGCAGAGCAATGTTGTGCCTTTGTAGATAGCACGATCTTTTTCTTGGCATCTCAAATGTTACATGAAACTCTTATTAAAAAAAAAAAGAGAGAGAGAGCACTACATGCTTGTTTACTGAAACTCCAATTTATTTTGGATAACATTTGAAATTCTAAACTTTGCACTCACAAATATTGCACAAGAATGTATATCCTTTCGTATAAAATATGCTTGTTATCTCATTGTGGCCATGGATTTGTTTCCTTACATTGATAAATATGTGCCACTTCTTTTTTTTGTGCATCTGGATGTCTTTTCTCAATGAGCCTTTTTGCAGTCCATGTTACTGTGATTTTGGAAGATATTCCACTTGCTGTTCTGCATGTTAAATTGTTAGCACTGGGGGACAGGCTATGTAAAAGTGGCTTCACCAAATTTGGTTTGAATTACCAAAGATCCATCAAGCTGTTGTAATACAAAGTGCCAGTGGATCATTTTCCCTGATGTTATATTTCTCCCTCTCTCCTAATTGTCCAGGAATTACTTATTATGCTAGAAAATAGCGAGGCTGAAGTAAGGGTTCTTTGGAAATACCAGTCATCTCACTGCACTTGAGTGTTTTCATCTGATTTTGCTCCATGATGACTCCTGAAGCAAGAAAATCTCGAGGTTCTGGGTATTGTGAAGTGATTGGCAGAAAGTAAGACAAGCAGAGACATTCAGACATAGACCTAGTATTAATTCAAGCTGTGCAAATAATTAAACTCACCAAGTGAAAGAGGTGAACTGAGCAGTTTCCACTGAGTTTAGGGACAAGGTGAAGAATTCCACTTTTCTTAATGACCTTAGAAATAAAAAGTATTTTGTAAGACTCTCCATCTTACAGTAATTAGAATTAAGTCTGTTTAACAAGGTGAGATGCTGCATTTGCCTGTTTTGCTGTCCCACCATGTACCCTGTGTGTGTTTCCTGGTCAGTTAGTCCCACTGAAATAGGTGGGAATGTTTCAGCACATGGTGTTTTGTCATGTGGGAGTGGACTTTGTGAGTAGGTCCTCTTGAATTACTCTTGAAATACAGAAAACAGACTAATAAAAATGTTGAAAGTTAACCTCAACATTGATTAACACAAGAAAAATAGAAATAATTTCCATGGAAAAGGAGAAAAGAAAAAAAAACCCACAAGAAAACCACCCAATGTCTAGTCCACAGATCCTCCCATTATTTTCAAGTGAGAAGGATACTCACCCTATTCAATTGCTAAACTAGAATTGTTGGCTGACTGCGCTGTAGAAGAGAGGGAACCAAGTTATGCTACAGTCCAGTGCTCACTACAGTTTATTTTCATAACACTTTAATTTGTCAGTAATTGAATTGGAGAAGCTGGTTTTGAGTGACAAGAAACAGAAAATAAATTCAATTTTTTGGTGATTAATGACTTTGGAAATAACTGGCTTAAAAAACCTTGCTGGCTTTTGCCTTTCAGTCAGGGTTACTGTGTAAACAGAGTTTGGCTCTTCTGCCATTTTTTGTGTTCTGGGCATTCAGTCACAGGTTGTATATCAGAGATTTTGGCAAAATTTTAACAATTTGAGAAGTTCACTGAACCTTCAAAAACCTTGAGTAAAATTACCGGTAGATATCATAGACCAATGAGAGAAATTAATGTGAGTCCAGCATAGCTGTGGTTAACCTGTGCAATGAGCCTAAGACATACAGTCCTTCTTGAATTGCTTGAAAGAAATTGTAATCTCTGCTTGAAATCTGATCCAAACTATAATTAATGTACAGAAATGCTTCAAAGAGGAGAGTAACCTTTGTAAGTCACATCATGGAAAAGCAGTTGGGGAGAACAAGAGCCTTGTGGTTCCAGATCAGAGTCTCTTATCACTGCTGTAATAGAATTACCAATGCACTGCACAGAAAAGTAAAAATATCTTTGTATCCTTTATCTCCACCAAATCCATGAAATTTTCTCTTAGGATTCCTCCTCCAGTGGCCTTAAGACATTTTTGCATTACCTTGCCACACCTTCTACCCTAACTGTTCTTTTACAGCCTTCACTTATTCGAGACTTAAGTTTTCTGCTTTCTTGACAAGTGAGTTTCAGTGAGAATTCCCACTGACACTTTCTACAAGTACTCAAAAATTTAGGCCTTGTGTAGGAAAGCCATTAAGAAAAGGAGGGATGAAAGCTTCACTTTGCCCCAGTTACAACCCACTATTAAAAAGTGCTTTGGTTTTCTGTTTCTTTATAAAAAGTTTTGGAAATTTACTCCTGTGCAAGCATAATTTTTGAAAGATCCTTTAAGGAAGCTATTAACTCTGCTGGCATATGGAGAATTTATAATTTCTGCAAGTGTTATATAGGAGAGACCCTCTCATGTAAGCATATGATGCATTTAACTCATGTTATGAAATCTGCCTCTATATCTGGCAATGATTTCAAAATTTCCTGAGGACTCTGTTTAAGCTATAACAGAACTTCCAAGCACAAACTGTCAGTGAAGGGGAGCTAAAGTTATGGTATGTTATGCTTAGGTAAAAAATATTAACAGGATATTTTAATTGTTTGGGAAGAGCAGCACAAAGTGATGATGTTCACATTTTCCAAAGTCGCCTTAGCATTTGCTTTTGTACTACACACTGATGATCAACCTGTTCCTTTGTTCCCTGTTTCCCAAAGACATTGTCTGAGGTGTTTCTGAAATGCATTTCATCTCATGCAGGTAACATACACTGATTATGCTGGCCAAAATTTTTATTTTTCTTTTTGCTATTAAATGCCAACTGTGATGGTTTTCACAAAGGGCTGTAATCCTCCCAGCTGACCACCTCACCTCTGACCAACTATCCCACTTGCACCTTTGCTGAAATATGTGGTTATGAAGGAGTTTGATCTTTTCCTTTGGAGTATGAAAAGCTTATCTTTTAGATAGATGTTAGAAGTGTATCTGGTGACTGGAGAAAATAAGGAAGTGGTTTTTTGTAGTGCTAATATGTGCGTATCTAAATTACATCCTTCCAACCATGTAGATTATTAGTGAGATCATATTATGGTTAGACTTGTGGTTTTGCTGGAATTTAACAGTTATCAACTGGAATAATTTCACAAGGCCCTTTGTTGCTGTTTACCTGCTTCTCTAGGTATTTGGTGGTCAGTGATCTGACTCACAGAGAGCTTTGACTGCTCATGCTCTTCTCTCCAGTACTGTTTAACTCTTCCACAGGTCTTTAATAGCAAGTTCTACTAAGACATGAGGATAAGTAAGTGTGTTTTCACTAAAAATCCAAGGCATCTTAGCTATTACGGTATTGGTGTTGAAGACCGTTTACTATGCTGCCCCCTAAAGAAGCTTCTTTTTCATTTGTCTTAATTAATTAAACTCTAAAAGCAGCTCAAACAGTGGGTTTTTTGTCAGGAAGCACAGCCGTATATGTAGGCCTACTACTGAAGCTGGCAAGGCCTTGAATTATTGCTGTAAAAGATTTTATATGTTCTGTAAGTTTATATAAATTTGCATTCAAACGTGGGGCTTGTATGCCAAGTTTTAAAATGAGAAAGTGAAGTTTTATACTGCTGTTGCAATGGAAAGGTTGACCTTGATTGTTGTCACATGAAATTATTTCAATAATAGGGAAAAAAAAGGTAAATAATGAAATTATAAAATTCTATTTTAGTCTATGAAATCCTTTCAAAACCAGCACTATAACTTAAAAAATGCAGCAGATAAAGATGTTTGTGGTTAGTTATGTTGATTCTTTACCACTTTCCTTTCTCCTCCTTAAAAAAACCAAAACAACAAACCACAAACAAAACCCACCGCAAAATACTGTTTTAGGTAAAAGCTGTTTCCATCATATTATTTTTGCCAAGATAAAGACTCAGTGCCTAGACTTTTAAACAAGTGCTTTATCCTTGAAAATTAAAATAAAATATTTTCATGTAATCAGTAAATTTTTTTATGAAACTTTACAGCAGCTATATTAAATGATAAGAATAACTACTATTTTGAAATTCTGAACATCTTATAATTAGACCAGCCTTTAAGAAATATTCAGAGTTAAGGCACATTAGAATGTATTCCACAACATGGAGACAGGCCTGACAAAGAAACATTATTCTTAGATTTACAATTAATTACCCTTATGTCTATACCTTGCATTCAATTTGCATATCTTAAAAGTGCTGTAAATTTCATAGCACTCCCTTGTTATTTAAGATCATTTCGCTTTGGTAAAAGTTTCCACAGTGATAACTTTCTCTTGATTATGTAGTTGTGAGGTCAATAAATTTTGGCTTTACTTGGCTCTGCAATGTTATAATTTTTCTCTTTTTTTGTGTGTGTGTTTTTCATTATTTTGCTCCTTGTTCCTCCTGCCCTCTCATTTATAATCCCCTGAAGAACCAGTAGATAGAGAAGCCTGGCTAGAAGACGAAGTGAGTGGTCAGATCCTCAGATGTTATCTTTTTCCCAGAACGCACTGGTACTGGGTGTCTGACATGTTCTATACATCTTTCTAGTGTCAACCTCATTAAACAAATACAGCTTGATGTATAGCTCTCAAGAAATGAAATTCCACGCGATGAATTTGCTCTATACCAGCTTGCGTTCTTCCTTTTGCTCCCCCGTTCTTTTCTACTTTGGGACTAATTTTGTATGTTCCTGATTCCGAGCATAATTTTACATGGTGACCGTTTGTAATCTTGTACCCTGAAATTTATCAGCGTTTTCTGATATTTCAGGAAATACCCATATTTTATGCCCACACCGTGATGTTTCCTACTTTCTAAGCAAGGACTCGTTGCTGCTGGGTGAGGTGTGAGACACCACTGGTGTGTGGGTCAGTTATGTTTACTTTGGTCAGATACATGTGTGGATTTTCTCTAAATATTAGACACATCTGCTGCAACATGCTTGTTGTAAATTCCATAGTCTTGTATGGTAATTATATATAAACGTGCTAGACCTGTGTTTTATGGTCTAATTCAAGGTTAACACAATATCCCGTAAGCCAGAAGGACGTTGAACACTTTGCCAGAACAGTAAATATTACTCTCATCCTTTTCCCCCCCTTCATTCCCCGCCCCCACCCCGCTTCAGCTTAAAAGAATTTTAAAAAGAAATATGTTTTCAAACCAAAATAAACCTTCTTTAATGAGACTATATATTATTTACAGAAAAATGCCACTAAACTCAATTAGTACTGGTCTTACCACTGGGTAGAATTGAAGTTGTTGAATTTTTTTAATGTAGTTCATTGAAGTCATTTACTGAATCTGGGGCAATATTCTGTTTTTAATCAATTTTAAAAGTATAATGTTTGAGAAAACAGAAAACGCACTCTATGGATTTTTGTAACTTCTCTGCTGTTAAAAATACACAGACAAATGCATATAGTTTATGCCCGTGATTCTCTTAGTATGAAAAATCGTTTGAATGTTACTTTAAACAGGTAATTCCTTCTTGCCACCCTCTGTATTATTAATTGGTAGCTTATTAGAGTTATTTAAAAAGTTATTATTACAGTTTCTTTCATTTAATATTTTAGCGTATAACACTATTATTTAAAACTCGTTTGCTGGATAACAGCAGCCATCCAAAATATTGTCTGTTGCTCAGAAACAGAAATAATAAAATAATGGGAAGCAGAGCTATTGTGTTAAAGTAATGGCTGGTTTTACTTCATATATTAAACAAAACCTCATAATCCAGTATTTTTAAATGCTTTCTTACTGAGCAATCCAATCATTGTGAACTTTAAAGTTGAATATATATGTTTTTAAAATGAAAGAATCTTTTCTTTCTTTTTTTCCCTTGGGACAGGATGTTGAAGTTATGGGAAAGAACATGTTGCAAGATTTCACATATACATTCATCTTTGCTTCTGAATTTTTCTCAGGCCTTTTAATGTATAAATAGTTCTGAAGAACTAAAGTAACTACTTTTAACCTTATTTTAATGGGCATAATACAAGCAAGTGTTGAATATGACACTATTCTATTTGATTATAATCTAACATTTCTATTAAAATGATTTTTAAAAACCTTCCCAAAGTTCTAATAACAGTATTTCACAGAATATAACCTGGTAGTGGAGATTAGCTGGCCCTAGAATACCTTGGCAAAAGTGTTCAAGTAGCAAGAGTTTTTCTAGTCTTATGTCCTATATACATCTGTTAAATTACTCAGAGATCTCATTAAATAAAGCTAATGTACTTGTAAAACAGTAGGGAGAGACAGTATATCATTGTAACTGTTAGAAAGAGCCATTCTGGCAAGGAGGGAGCCAAGAAGGGTAGGTGTATTCTGGTCAGTGGAGATGTTTCTAGGCCATAAATCTTGGCCCTTTCCTGCCTAGTTATTGTGTATTTCTTTAGGTGAGAGATTGATTGTAGCAATGGAAGATGAATTTGCCCATAGACCCTTTCTTTTTTTTTTTTTTTTGTATACTCCTGATGCCTCGCCAAGGTGATAATGCTTTTTTTTGCCTTTTTTTTTTTTTCCTTCCCCTTGCAATCATTTGTTTCAGATTAAAAGCATGAAACTGCATGGAGAAACACAAGAAAGCTTGTCTGTGCAGACAGGCAAAGGTGAGGGCATGAAGATGTATAACTGTCCCAGGTGGGATAAGAGTACAGTTTGCTCCCTAAGGACTTGAAACAGGTTTGTCTGAAGGAGACTGAAATAGGGTAAAATTTGAGAAAGAACCCTGGCATTTTTTTATTGTGCATTTTTAATGTGGTATTTTAATTTTTTGAGTATTGCTGAGTTACGAAACTAATACATTTAGTGTTAATAAAATATTCCTTACCTGACTGTTTACTGCTGAGCAAATGGCACAAGAACTGCCCCCTCCGTGTGTCCTGCCCTCGCCCCGTGCCTGCCCTGCCGTTTGTACTACAAACTGAACATGGAATGCTTCTCAGGAATATATATAGATGCTGAATTTATAAGGATCAATTTAGTCACAAATGTTGTACAACATGTCAGGATACCATAAAAAGCAGGCAGTTCTACATAAAATACTAGCTTAATCTTGGAGATTTTAAAGCCTCATTAAAATGTGGATAAAGTCCATATATGGAATGGCAGCATTCAAAAGGTTGAAGTTGTATATCTGTGGTGCAGAAATCTTAACCATTATATTTGAATGTCAGTCGACTCATTTGGTCATGGATGATATTAACATGTAACAAGTTCAGATGATGAGATGCATCGTGTGTATGTCCTAACCAGCAGGATTTGTTGTTTAAGTTTTGGGGAGTGTGATGTAAAACCTTGACCCTTAATGAAATCTGGGGTTTTAAAATAGAGATGATGGTGTGAGGGTCTCACAGCAAACAAATTTTACATCACAGGGCTTCCAGGCAAACTTTATAAGTTCTTCTAACAAAAGACCTCGCTGCTTAATTGGGCAGAAAGATAGGGTGGTGCAGTGGCCTATCCTGGCACCGGAGGGGCAATAAGAGAGTGGTGTTGTGGCTGGGGTGGGAAACTGGTTAGAGCAGAAAAGGCATCTTTAAAAAACATGAGGACATGTCTGTAGCTGCTGCTTAACACTGGAAATTGCAAACATCCAAGTTCTTGCATGTTTATGTAGATTCACTGTTCTAGCTTGGCAGGCAAGTCTCTTTTTACTTGTGATCCCAGTTGCATTGTTGCTTGCCAGATTTGTGGTACTCTGATAGGATGTTGTACACAACTGCTTGGCAAAATTATCTGGTAGTAACAGTCTGAGGATTGTGAGTGTTTTTTCATGGAGAAACTTTGAAAGTCAAGCAAACACTTTTATCTTGACCTTTCTGCAAGGCTGCCCCATATTCACTAGTTGTCAGCACATGTTTGTCTGGAGTCATTCGTCACTGCCATCCGTCACTCCTCTGCCATTCCCATCAGTCCCATTATCTGGGATCAGGAGAGAGCTGAGGATGTAGCCTGAAGGATCATTAAACCTCAGCTTCCAGGTACTGCAGGTAGTCCAGGTGGTCTGTTGTTATTTATAATAAAGAAACAACACAGCAGAACTGCCTGGCAGTGGCCCATGAGGCCCAGAGAAAGGACGGGCTGAGGGATGTCATCACTGAAGGACAGCTAAAAGTGGACTTTCTTTCTCCCACACTGTAAGCAGAGAGGATTTATTGAACATCTGTTCAGTACATGGCTGGGAAGATTGATTAATTTAATTGCTCACACTTTGCTTAAGTAACATTTGAATACTTAATGTCAGGTTTGAAGGATATTACAGCATTTACTTGTGCACCTTTTTAAAGAGGCAGAGTTTCTCATTGCTTTTTGTGTCTTTCAAGGAAGTTGAAATGCATCCTGGAATTTACTTTGCCCAGAGGTCTGGGAAAAGTGGAGCAAGTGGGAAAAGCTGCTTCCTCTCATAAATGCAAGTAGTTATTTTTTGCGTTTTACTCATCGTGGTAACTCGTTAATGTAATGAGGTGGGATCATCCTCACTGAATGATGGTAATTTTCCTTCTGGTATCCAGGATAGAGATAGTTCAGCATATTATGAATTTCTGTACCCTTTAACATAATATCATGGTCACATTGAGGGAGTAGGTAAGTTAAAGCTGCAGTAATTTATTGCATGTCCTATTTAGAGAGGGTATTTGGGAAGAAATTCCCGAGATCCTCTTGAAGATCCCTGCCCATGTACTAAGGGAGAAACATTGAGTAATAAGAGTATTTGGCACAAAAAGTAATCCTTGATCAAATATACCACTGCTTATAATGCTTTTAGAGCAGTGAGTGTTGATATTGTTGCCTGTATGTCTGATAGCAATGTCTGTGACTACCAGAAAATGCTTATTATTTAAATATAAAGGTGAAGCACCTTGTTTCACTGCAGTGTAGAACTGCCTTTGCATTTGTCACCATCTGATGTTAAACTGAGAAAAAGGAGACTGATAGATAGAGGTGCACGTGCAAAGACTGATTCTGCATGATTTTTTTTTCATCCAAAGAGTGATTTTTTTTTTTTATCCTCTATACTCTAGTAAAGATGTTCTTTGATCTCTCAGTACAGCAGTTCATTTTAAGTCTGATATACAGTCAGATATTCTATTAGATACAAGGTCTTTAACTATTTGTCTTACTTTGTGTGTAATTTGCTTTGGAACTGTTAGCCCAATAAATAGTAAATGATACTGACTTACATAGCCATGTATTTTTATTGTCAAAGATACTATATATAATGTTCTCACAACAATGCTTAACTCTGAGAGGGTAGGGATTTAACACTGCTACATGACTAATTTACTGCCTTACAACATAAAAAAGAAAAGCTTGGAGAGAAAGGCCTCATATGAGGCTGCATAAAGCAGAGCAGTAGTATCATGTAGTGGTACTTAATAATGGCACTGGCATTTTGTTAGCATCTCTACAAGAAAAAAATTGTTCTTAGAGAAGGATAATCTACAGTCAAATCTGATTGAAGTCAAAAGAAACATTGGCTGATTTCTTTGAAAGATGCCCGTCTGTCCCTGAATTTGACTGTACACAATACATCCTGCAACAACGAGTCAGATTGTCAAGGCCAGAACCAGGTGCCTATGTTACTTGTATCCTTCTACATCAGTCATACTGTAGGGAGCAGACAATTAATTCTGGAGCAAAATTGAAAGTCAGAGGCAGAGTGTGAAAGAACAGAATGACAATAATAAAGTGCCCCTGCCTCACATTAATCTCCCTCACTTCAGGGCTGTCAGAGGCGGCCTGGCGGTGACTAATGCCAAGCTTTGCATACAGTGGTCACAGACATGAGCAGCATGCTCCCTTTACAGCATCCGCGATCCGCTTTGTTGAGTTTTTGACTCCTGCGGAATCATTGGAAAAACAGCCGCTGGTCACAGGTAGCAGGACCAAGTTCCTTCATCATACACCTATTGATCGATGGGCAGCATTCCCAGGCCTGGCTTAAAGGAAAGGGGAAGAAAAAAAAGAAGAAAAAGAAAAAAGGAATCCTGACAAATGCAGGGAGACTAAAATAACTTTTTGAAGGTCTGAGCTCAGCAGATAAGGGTTAATAAGTTTATCTTTGCGTAAGTGCATATCATGTGCAAGTCCAAGCACCGAGACAAAATGATCTTACACCTCTGTAGACACACTAATCCATTAACATTGCAAAAGACTTTGATGCACATTTGGGAATTGTGTTCCATTGATTTTATTGTCATCTTTTTGCACAAATAGTAAATAGGCTAACATTTAAGGAACAGTGTAATTATTCCCAAAAAGCAAGACATCAATGTAAAGTTTATTGTTGTAGACCAGACATTTTGACAGGAATACTGTAATATCCCAGAGGTGTCACTAGGTTACTGAAAAGGTTAAAAATTGGTGCATTGTGTCTGAGAAGAAAGGCAGTAACAACAAACAGCATTCAAAAAATCACAGGCACTTCTGTAAGAAAGTGGAAATGTGTCATGTAACAACATACAGCTCCTGTAAGTGGATTGCTGCACCGAGGAAGAAAGTGAAACACACCTAATGAAAATGCTTCCTCCACTGCCAGTGTTTCAAGGCTTGCTCTCATTATTTAGGTTGCAAAACCAACTTTCCTCTCAGGTTTCTCCTTTCATTGTATGCAGACCCTGCACATGCTGTGTTGTGGAGTTTGATAGGGCTGTGCCTGAAAATTTCATTTATCTTCTCCGGTAATCGTGGGAGAAAATTCCCACACGAGACTTTATTTGCCAAACTCTGATGGTTTTTTCCCGTACTAGCCATGTCTATGTATCAGAAGGACAACAGTATTTTTTATAGAGTGCTATTTGACAAGGAGAAAAGTACTTGCAGTCTTGTGTTATAGTTGACCAGCAGAGAAGCATTCATTAGAATCTGAATGAGAAGAGGGAAGGGATCTACAGCGATTTATTGTATGTAACCAAGAGCAACACTTTTAATGTGTAAGTATATTGTTGTTTAGCATTCTAGAGGACTAGGAAGGAAGCATATAGGTCCTCTTATACACTGCATGTAGTAGGTTATGGGATCAGGATTAAAATGTGTTTACAGTGGCATTTTGAGCCTTGTATTGCTGTCAAGAACAGTATGGTTTTTTCCTTTTTTGAAGCAAATTTATTTCCATTTATAACTCTCAAATTCCAGTTTTGACTTAAAGCACTTTCTTTACATTTGCAATAGTTTTTTTTTCAGGCTACTCAGCTGGATATGGAAATGTTTTTTCTTCAAGAAGAAAATAGAAAGTATAGAAAATGTCTATCACTGAGGCATCAGTATGGTTTGGATTCGGGAACCTAGACACAGCTCTTTAGTTCTCGTTTGTGCCAAAGGAGGAAATCTGCTATCTGGCAGCAGTGACTTTTACCCTGCACTTGGATTAGCCATTTCATGTGTTGCAAAACATATTTTACAAGCAGTATACAAAAGCATAAGATGAAACATGCATATGGTATGTGCCAGATATTTCCAAGGATATTGATGTGAATACATTTACCAATATGTCAGGCACTCACCTTTGGGCTCCATTTACATGTCTAAATTCTAGATTATTTCAACTCAAAGCAGTTTTGGGAGGCTGGTGAAACCAAGTTCATTTGTGCAGGATCTGCCAGGTCAGTCCCTGAAGGTTGCCATTCAGGTTCCTGCTGGCAGAAAGGAGTTTTCAGTTTTACACATATAATGCCACTAATTTCCTACCTGGTGAGTTTAGACCTAACTTTTTCAATCTATTCATGGATAGCCTTGTTCTCTGGTTCAGCAAGCAGTGAAATCCGAGGACTGATTTCAGCTGCAGACCCAGCAGAACTGCCACTAATAAGTGGTGATTATGGCATTCCTTTCTTCATATCCAGTGCCTTTGGAGTTTCTCAGATGAGGTGGGAATCTGTTTTCCGGTGTATGTGTGTGTGTATGTAGCATGGTGGTTCTATTATTCTTGGAAGAGTCACAGCTAGGGAGCTGTCAATTGAAACAGCACTGTTCTAAAGTTTTGAATAAATAATTGGTGTGTGAATCCTGCATCCTCATC
The DNA here is from genome assembly GCF_022539395.1 of Myiozetetes cayanensis. NCBI lineage: Eukaryota > Metazoa > Chordata > Aves > Passeriformes > Tyrannidae > Myiozetetes > Myiozetetes cayanensis. The sequence continues at coordinate 3,303,326 of NW_026087270.1, forward strand.
TGACCTAGATGTGGTAGATCTAATTATGTCAAGGCTGCACACTTTTAAATGCTTCTTTTTCTTTTTTTTGAGATACATTTATTCTACTTCTTTTTAATAGAAGTAGAAAAAAGAAGTGATTTCTCTATCTTTTTCTTAATGTTTTATAGGGTTATAAGATGTCTAGTTGTCTTCTTTTTCTGACATAAGAAAAAAGCTACACCTAGAAATATTTGGGTTTGTTTTACAGAAACCATGAACAACTTATGTACAAATGAAAAAATAGCACTTCAGTTGTTGAAGAAAACCAGCATTGTTATACAACAGATGAATCCTGATTTCTTCATGCTTATAGAATATGGGAGTTTTTCTGACCTCAAATCACTCTTAGTTTAGGAAGTTGTGAGAGTAGAAAACTGTTCCCAAACTTCCCACTGAAGGTGTGTCAACTACCAGCAGACACAGCTATTTTGGCTACTGATGGGACATACTGCTGATTCCATATCCATAAAATCTGGAGAGAATTCAGGGCACACAGACTGGTTTCCCTTTAGCCAAGATGAAAGAGCCTTAATTCTATTCTCCAGATTGGAAGATTAGAGGTGCTTAGCTGCCCAGATTGCATTCCCACTTCCATGCACAAAATTGGCCCTTACTATATTTATATATCATTTTGAAACAGAGAAATTAATGCGATCTCTAAAATACTGTCCATTAGGGACACTTATGAAGAGAAGTTCTGCAAAATTTGTGAAATTAACACATTTGTAAATAAGTATGACATATTAATACTCATAAAACAAATTCAGGAAAAGTTGTATTCCTTCAGTGAGTACTCTCAATTTACCAGATATTGCCATATGTGACCAACTCATATGGGCACTCTTTTGGTACAATACACTAAAAGGCAGGAGTCCTTTTCCATAATGGGAATTGCTCCCCAATTCGTGACACTGATGATGTCTCTCTTAAAGTGTTATTTTTCTCACAATAGCATGTTCATTGTTATGTTTATGTGTTTTTTTTTCTTGGTTTCAGGTAAATGTTGTGAGCCCCTTAACAGGTCGGCAGCTTTTGAAGGAGAGGCAAAGCTTCCCCTTAGATATAATTAATAGGTTATTATTGCCTATGGTACAAATAAGGGGGATGTTACATGGTCTTACTGCAAGTGGGTGATTCTCTTAACTCTGTTTTGACCACTTGTAGCCCTTCAGTACTTACAGGCAGCAGTAACCCACCAGTGTGCATCTGTATTGGACTTTTCTCTGATTAGAAAGTAATGAAGAATACAAACTCCACCCCCACCCCAAAACCTGAATTACTAAATATACATTAAATTACATCTCAGTTCTTAGAATAGTTCAGGTTAGAAGGGGCCTCAGGAGGTCACCTGGGTCAGTCTTCAGCTTGAGCTATTCTGTCAGTATTTATGACTGTCCTTGTTTAAGCACTCAAAAATGCTGAACCTGGTTCTAAGTCTACATTCATTGAACCTATGGGGAGCAGGGTTCATCTTAATGATAAGCACTTAAATGTCTGTCTAGTCTGCCTTTGTAGCATTCAATTCCCTGTAACCTGAGAAGACTTTTTATTGGGTATAGATACAGCAAAGACAGACTTGTCTTCTCATTCAGCTCTTAAAACTTTAAGTGTATTTAACAACATTTCATACTGAGCTTGTCTCACTCTCTCACAAGGAGAAAGTATGCAAACTTTATGTAGAAGTGGGCAGAAAATCTGGCTACACTTGTTTGCTGTAGTAAAAGCCAATTCACAGAAGGGCAAGCATTGTACTGATTGTGTTGAAACTTAAGGAGGAAAACATGTCTAGTGCCCAGTATGGAATTTTGGATTAGGATGGCAAAGGGAAATGCAGAACCAACTGCAGTTTTGGGCCCAGAGTATTTATATGGATACTGCCTATTTGGATTTCTCATCTTGTTTTCTTGTTCACTCCCATTATGTTCTCTCAGTCCCATGAATTCAGCTTTTTCAAGATGAAATACTTTTTAAATTTTTCAAATGTTTTGTGGCATGGAAAAAAAACCTATTTAGTTTCCATCTGTACCGTATCTAGATTTGAAAATTCATCTATGTAGGCTGAAATCATGCTTCCAGAGAAGCAACACGTATCCCTGCTGATCTGCTGACCCCATACCATCCCTGGAATAGGGCAGAGGAGACTGCTTAGAACATCATGTGCTACTATTGAGTAAATTTTGTAGACTGGGCCCTGCACTGACACATTTCCATCCATCCCCTGCAATGCATGTGGCAGGAGTATTCCATCTGTTTCTAATGAGGCATAACGGGGGAGGAAATCTTATGGATAAACAGCTCCCATATCACTTATAATTTTATTGAGGAACATCTTTGCAACAGTATTTGTTTGTGACAAAGATTTTCAGCTATTTGTTTATTATAATATCTGTGGATGCCGAACAGAACAGATTACCCAGCTCCTAAACCTGGCAAATTCCTTGGCTGAAATTTTCATGTGTTTTGAGAGCCAGTTCCAGACCACAAATTCTTGTTGTAAAGGTCTTGACTATATTCTCCAAAACATAGAAAATAATTTTGTATGGACCTATCGTATTATAGAGGTGAGACAATTGTAGCTAGATTTAACTCTAAATGATGAGCAAGCTGTTCTTTATTTAATTCCAGTTATAAGCAAGTATAGCAAAATATAAATGGAGGATGAAACAAAGGAACAAAAACTACCACTTTATATAGACTTTATTTTAAAATGTATGTTTCTTTGTACAGAAGAGCACTGCAGTGATTTTTTTGTAGGGAAATAGTTTATGGTGATGTGTATGAAATGGAATTTTGATAGACAGAATAAGCTGCAATCCAGTTCTAAACTATAGATTTTCAAGCAGATTGATGCAACAAATTGTTAGCAAATAGCAGTTTGCAATTTGATGCTAATTAGACATAAGGCAAATATGTGCCATGACAAATTAGCAGCAAACCATACTGAAAAGGATTAGCAAGAGCTGGCACAGAGACTGCTCGATTTTGCATACTTCCTTGTCTTAGTCTAGGAGGTCTGAGCCAGTTTTCCTTCTCTGTAAATAGGAAACCAGAGCAGAGATCACAGGCATGCTAGAATGCCTTTAATTGCATATTTGAAATGTTTTAACTCTCTCTTAATCCCATGGAGGCTTTTCTCCATACCACCAGCTTTATTATCCTGGGAGATGATCAAGTACTTTATCCATTTAATATTATAACTAAATACGTTATGAGGTAAGTAACTCACAGGGTTATTTACTTTAGCGAGTCTATTGTACTTATAGATTTAAGAAAAAGCCCTATTCTTATTCAAAACACCTTTGGATAACTTCCTGCAAATGTGTTTTTCAGCAGATTTAATTATTCATTTCATTAATAAATTAATTTTTGCTAGAGGATTATCACATTTCTTTATTGATGTGCACAATGCCATTGTAGTAATTATTGTAGATCAAACTCATCACCATATCCAGAACACATAATGCAGTTGTGTTTTCAAACTAGACAGAAGCAGGCAGGTAATTTTTAACCCAGTTCTACAGAGCTTTACCTGAATATGAACATAGCTGTAAATATGACTTCAGAACTAAAACAAACTGCTCTTGCATCCTTAAAGGGTGAGAAAATTTCACTAAGATCAAAAATTCCAAATGAAAGACACATTAAAAGTACCTTTGTATTAAATTTAAGCAGATTTTTCTTTCTTTCTTTCTTTCCTTTTTTTTTTTTTTAAATTCTGAGTTTCTGAACCATCACATTTTCCATGCTTTCAATTCATATTTGCTGATGTGAACTTCATCAGTTTGGATATGCAAAATGACATGTTTATACTTCAAGGAATCATTGGGTAGATCAGAGATCATTAAATACAGTTTCTCTTTCCAAATCTGAGTTTCTAGGGCATAAAAAACATTTAACTTACTAGCTGATGGTTGCTGTCTGAAATTATATATATATTTCACATTCCCAGCATTCCTTTGCCCGTATATGGATCAAAAAGATTGTTAGAAATAGTTCAAAGGTGCTAAAACATTATGTGGTTAGATGTATACACACATTTTGGTTAACAAAATAAATGAAGTGGGAAAATAAAAGGATATTATGCACAAAAGATAGTTCTTTCATAACTCCTGGAGAGAATTCCATAGACAATTTAAACCATGATCAGTAATAAGTTTTGCTACAGCTCTGTCTTCACGTATAAACAGTATGATAACACACTAGTAAGGATTTACAAAATGGTGATGAAAGTAGTTGTTCACTTTAAAAAGAAAGACAAAAAGAGAAAACCCCAAGCTTTTCCTGCGATTTCTGAAGGCATTTATATATTATTCATATAAAGGGCACTGTCCTGTAAAAGCTTCTGTGTGCACTGAGGTCTGGAGAAGGTCTTACTGGCATCGCTGTGCTGTCTCTCACTGTGAATGTTTGCTCCTTTTTGCCAATATATTGCCCACTTGCCCCATCACGTCAGAAATTCAGGGAACACTCTTTATGCTGGTGCAAAATCGTAGAGAAGTTAATTGATTGCCCTCCTGGCATGAAGCTTTATTTCCTTTCTGTTGTCCATGCATAGACTTGTGGTGGTTTTTTTGGTAGGCAGTTATGTGAGTATATTGAAAGAGTGTAGCAACCCACCTATGGGCAAAGGTGGACTAAAAATAGTGGCTTTGGGAATTAAAATGTAGTTGTGGATTTTTTTGAATGTAAATTTGTTTCTAAATAGGAAAAAAAATCAGGGGGAGGGAAATAAATACTTGATGAAAATTAATTTCCTACACTGATGGAAAAACATATACACACACACAAAAGAAAATGCAACTTTTGTGGGTTTTTGCAGGTTGTTTCACATGGCTTGGGAAAAGATAGTAGATGTTAGGTTAGAGCAAATTCATCCTGATAAAGCATAGATATTTTTTGACAAATGTATTATCTCTTTAGATCATGGGATTAATAAGATACATTGTCCCCAGGAAAATGTGTGCACTCATGGAGAACCTCACTGACATCGCTGCAGAGGGGTGAGTTCAAAAGGCCAGATTTTCAAAATAGTTTTTTTGAGACTGTGCAGGCAAATTTTGTATTCAAAACCGTGTAAGTTTGCAGTTTCATGACTTACAGTGGGTGACTGTACCCTTCCCAGAGTTATTTGCAGGCTCTTTTGTGTACAGGGGTGAATGGAAAATACAGATGTGCTGGTACAAATTTGAATTCCTGGTTGTTTCTGTTGCCTCATTAAATGGGGGAAGGAGAATCACAGGATGGCTGTGGTTGGAAGGGACTCTGAAGATCACCCAGTCCACCCACCCTGTCAAGGCAGGGGTCACCCAGAACAGGTGACACAGGAACATATCCAGGTACTTTGGAAATGTCTCCAGAGAGGGAGACTCTACAACCTCTCTGGGCAGCCTATCCCAGTGCTCTGTCAGCTTCAAAGGTTGTTCCAATCTGGTTGATTCTGTGTGTTCCCTACTGCGTGCTTAACTGTATTAAGAATAACTTTGACAGTTTTACTTTCAAATCATTCAAGTTATCCTTATCAATATTATTGGTATTTATAGTGGAGACACCATGATATAATCGGGCAGTTCTCCCAGACACTGAAATATTTAAGGTTGTCTGGGGACTCTGGAATGCCCATATAATCATGAAACATTTATTGTCTTTATCTGCATACCTAAAATTCATCAATGAATAAAACCAGAGAGGGAAATCTTTAAAAGAAAATAAAGAAAATATTATCCTGCAGTAATTTATAGTTGCTTTCTTTTATCTATTTAAGATGCTTGAATTCACTTTGTTAGAAAATTTCTCTTGACAAGCACACCTATTTATTATTACTAAGCATTCTTTTTAGGAATGTCTGAAATGACATGTGTATTGTTTTAAATAAGATTATAGAGTTAATTTTTAACCACACAAGCAGTACAGTAAGAATAGAGTGAACAAAACATAATTAATAGTTTTATGCCATTCGTCAGGATCACTTTATTTGCTGCCAGCATGTGCCAAATGCAAAAACGTTTTGACTTCAATTAAACATTTTAAACAAGATTAAACTTGTTGTCATTGAAATCATAGACCATACATACTTCTAGGTGTTTTGTGCAATCCTGAATATTTGCATGTCTACAATCATGGATCTATCAATGGGAGAGCAGAAGTGTCTGAGAACTTTTCCACTTTGTTTGCGAAGGAGAATGTAACAGCTGTTCCTGCATCCATTCATAGTGAGACAACATCCCTCTGGCCCCAGATACAAATTTCATTCTCCCCTGGAAAAGGAGTTTAGAGAAATACCACCCCATCTATATTTTGTGTTTTATAGAGAAATTATGATACCACAGCCATTGAGATCCCAGTATATGAGGTTTGTGAAGAAACAATTTTATACTTATTTGTGGGGATTTTTTTAATTGCGTGGAGTTTTTTAATTATTATTTTCAATTAGTTTTTAATTTTTAGAAAATAATTGCATCATGTTTCACAATATCTATGTTATTGCTGCCTCACTAGACAGGACCTTATCATTGGTGTGGACCATGCTGTCTTACTGTCACAGCAAAGGATATTTTAAACACCAGAGACATGTTTCATCCTGAATTTGTGGCTAGGCAGAGTTGGAGTTTGGCTACCAGTGACATCTAAGCAATTTGAAACTAAAAGTATAACCTAGAGGAAAAAAGTAGTATGTGTTGTCTAAGCTCCTGTTTAGTAAAACACTTAAGTGCTTATTTAACTTCAAACATGCCTGAACCATATTAATTCCTTATTAATTGCTGATTTGTTAATTTGAGTGGATTTATTAAATTGAAGACTTAAGAAATGAAGAGCCCCTGTAGGATGATGGGACTAAGGAAGCTCCATACTGAATAACTCAGCTAGTTCCCCTAAGGGCTCACAGCTCCCTGTTTACTCAGGCACACACCAACATGCATATTTCCTGTGTGGTGTACTGCAGTTGGATGGGAGAAACCTCAGATTATTTGCAAGAAGCTGGTACTTCTGATGTTATACAGTGCAGAACCATGGGAGAACCTCTAATGCCCTGAAAACTGCATGCCCTGAATAAGGTCCACCCTCCTGGGGCTGTGTCAATGTAGACTTCACCAGGTTCCAGCACAAAATGCGATGGATATTACCAAGCTTTGCAATATTAGTAAGAGTTTGGAATAGAGACTGTGTTCTGCTCCTGTGCCTACATTGCTTAATTCTGAAATTGATGGTTAGATAAGCAGCAGATGGTAGAGACTTCTGCAAATGCATGGTATTTTCAAATTAACTTAAATACACTGTGTGTGACTGTGCTGAAAAACAGCATTGTAAATTGTAGATATGCACTTGGAGATAAGCAATGAGGAGTGTAACCTCTAGTTTTCTAGCTGTCAATTTGGCTTTTGTTCTCTGTTCCATTTCTGAAACAGAAACTCTTCATCAGTTTGTGAATTTAGGTTCTGCAGAAATGGGGGAAGAGATATTATCTGGATTTAAAACACTGGCAACAATAATAACAATTTAAAAATACTTATCAGTGGGCACATATAGTAGGAATGTGGAGATCATCGTAAATTATATCTCTCAGGCTATAAGAAATATTCACATTTGTTAAGGAATGGACTTCTACAAAAAACCCCCAGCTTAATGAAATGCACTTGGAACCCTGGAAAAATAACAGAGAAAGGAAAACTGGCCAGTGTTGAACACAGGTAAAAGTTAACAGGGCTCCCAGAGACTCAGGATTAACAGTGATCTAGTCAGTACATTTATTGGATTTATTTACATTGTAAAGGGTAAAGTGAAGGCATGTATGGAACACAAAATAAAAGGCAAAAAATGTAGATGACAATAATTTTTGCTTAGTCAAGTCCATAGAAGCCCCGAGGAATTCTGGATATCTAACTGATTTAGGCAATTAGGGAGCAGAAACTCATATATACTCAGTTTTGACAAATTTCCTGCAATGTAAATTGTATGGAATTATTTGCAGTATTCATAACCATTGATTGAATTGCAGATTAGCTGTAACTACTTGATAGAAAGAACTTCAGTGAAATTCAGATCCTCCTGAAGTCTCTGGGAGTTTTTCCTTTTCTTTCACTGGGGAGAGGGTTTCCCCATGATCATCATTACTGCAGACAGCTCAATAGAAAAGGCTGCTCAGTTCACAGCGGTGGTCTGAGCAGCAAGCAAAATGGTTGGATGAATAAAGAATGGGTTGGAAAATAATACTGCAAATATTATGATACCTTTCAGTGATATCCTCCTGCCTTGAATACACTGTTGAATTCATACCTTTCTGCTTGAAAATATATGCATCATAAATAGAAAGAATAAAGCAATGTCATTAAGAGTTTCCAGAGGCATAGTTCTACATGTAAAGAGTGAAAATAGGGAAGCTGAGTTTAAGCTCATGAGAAGATAAGTAAGGTTTTGTAGAAAATGGGTGATTTACACAAGGCAAATCTGATTTTTGTCTTGGCCTTGTCCCATAGTGCAAAGAAAGAAGCGTGGCAACGAATTGGAAGTGTGTAGAAGGGGGTTTTGGTGCTTTGCAGGACTGGAGTTAAAGCAGAAGGAAGTTCTTGGAGTGAAAATTGTGTCAGATTTAACAAAAGAAAAGAAAACAAAACTGGACATCCATGTCTGTAAGGTGATTCTCACAGGTGAGATAAAGTGGGAAAGCACAAGCTAATGTTTATCCTTTGACAAATTTTTGCCTCCCTTTCGAATATTGATGATTTTGTTTTTCTTTTCAACAAAGCCAAAACCTGTTTGTCATGGGCAAGAAGAAGAGATGCTGAAATAGGCCACAAACTTCTATGTTTTGTGTGACTTCTTCCTGCCTTCGATGCCTCCTCCTGCCGTCATGGGTAGTTGAGCACAGGTCAGGACAGTGAGAGGGTGCTCCCAGGCTCACAGAGCAGTGGCAGAGGCTGGGTCTTACCACTGGGAAGAGCAGAGCATCTGCTCTGCTAGAGAGGCCTCCTGAGCTAAGGAGCTTTTTGGAAGTCTCTGGGCTGAAGGAGGATTCTCATCTCCCCATCAGAGCGCAAGGAATCTTCATCCTTCAATGAGAAGTAGGATATACACTTATATATTCATCTTTTCTGTTTGGACAATAAATAAAGTCCTGAAATAAGGACTACAGACTCTCCTAGTAGATAACTTCAGTTTCTAAATGTTCTATTTCAGCTTTTAAAGTAAAGCGCACTCTGATTTGACGAATGCCTCTGCCACACAATGTAGCAGGAGCTGGTTCATGACATCCAGATGCTGTCAGTGTGCAAGTTTTGTTTTTATTTTTTTCAACAAGAGCTTCTTTCTGGGTTTTTTTTTTTTTTATGATACAGCACAGTTTCATCCAAAAAAGGGTAGAAACAGCTTAGAATAGCTAGAAATGCTTAATGATGAGGGTGGTGCACAGCTGAAGCATTACCAGTGGAATAGCTTGCTTACTGATTTGTTGCCAGGTAGTGAGCCAATTAGCAGTGCTGGTTATTATTTACTTTTGATGCTATATATCACTAGAATTGTGTTGTTGATTCATCATTTATATTGTTGTATTGTCAGCATAATTTATTCAGATCATGCTGAGATACCTGGGAAATTAAGTAATAAAGAGAATGGCATGGAATATGTCTGTATTCAGAGATATTTACTTTGCTTTTAATGAGAATGCATGTTCAGGTAACACATAGATCATTTAGCTATTAAATTGTTTTTTAAACAAACCTGTTAAAAGTTTATACCTTAGATATTCTATAAATAAAAAGACTTGGCTTCGATTCTAATCTGATTCTTACCATTAAATAAGTGACTTTTTACAGATTAGGTTAAACAGCACACCAACTAATTGTGCCTACTTAGTTATTAGTTATTAGTGACTTGCATGAAGCTGTGCTTATTGATATATGATTGAGTTATCCAGTGTTCTTTATGTATTTGGTGCTACTGTAATTTTTTTTTAATGAATCTTAACATAGCTTTTTATTGGAAATCCTTTCCAATTCCTTCTAGTTACTAAAAAAAAAATAAAAAAAAAAAAAAAAAATTCAAAGCAAGTCTATATTTTACAAGAAATAAATATTTTGGGTATATTCATCTGACCAGCATAGGTACCCTGTTGACTTTAGAATGCTTTTTGTGCATTTTTTTCCTTAGGGGGATAATAGATCTTTTCAGAGGTCTTTGTATAGATTCACCTTATAATCTCTTCCCTTTAATGATACCTCATTCTTTTAAAATCTTTTGATTGACAAATGTGTGTGTGTGTGTTCAGTGGGTTGGCTCTAGTTAAGAATAATTCCCTTGAGATCATTCCATGCAGGAAAAATGGCCTGGTACTTTCAGAGGATGTGCTTTCCCCTTACAACAATGGTGTTGCTTTATAAATTTGTGAAAGTTAACTTTCACATTAGGCAATAATTCAAAGCAAAGTGGAAGAGGATATTATTTTCTTAAGCTATTACAACTCTCTTATCTCTTTTACCTTGATTTTAGTTTCTGTTTCTGTTTTTAAGGATAACTCTAACACACGTGTAGAACCTCATATTTCTTCTAGTCTATCTGGATACAGGAATCTTCTTAAACAGCTCTACTGACTCCAGAACTTGAATTTTCTGTCATGCTTTTAAGTTTTCACAACACTGCTTCTTTACTGTGACCCTCCTGGTATGGTCAGACCTGAGAATGAATAAACCCAAGGAGCAAATGAAAGTAATCTTTGAGCAACTATCTAATTTTCTGTTTACTAAGTTTTAGTTGATCATTTTTGCACATATGTGGTATGCAGAAATTTTTATATGCCTTCAGGAATCAAGGGGCAAAAAGTTTCTGTTAAAGGAGAAAATATTGAAAATGGTGGTTCTTAATTAAAGAATCTCTGATAATCCATGGCATGAATTTTCATACAAGATTAAGATCAGGTTGCATTCATGAAAAATTTCAAGGAAAAAAATTACTTTTGAGCTAAAAACCTTACTGTAACGTGGCTCAGACCAATTTGGATGAATCCTATGTCTTTACAGTTAAGAAGTGCAAAGGGAAATTTAAGTGATATTTATCTCGTTGCTTGTAGTAGAAGGAGACCTATATTTTGTTTGCAACCTTGTATAACAGAAGCACTGAGTGTGCTGTAGGTAGGTGTAACAAAATTTTTCGAAGCTGAAATTATGCTCTTTGTGTTAAGCTCTAAGTTAAGTGATCTTCAAAGGTACAAGGTATGTGCATTCAGCTGGATTATTTAGAGGCTGAAGAATTTTGTACATTAAGAATTAGCAGACCTCTAGTAAAATACCAATGTTAATAAGCAAGGGTACTTCATTCACTTGTTTTGACAACTGTAGTTTAGTTTCAGTGGGAAGTTATTCATGAAACATGAGTGCACTTAAGGCATATTTTAGGAAAATACTGAAATCTAAACTCAAGGCAGGCAGCACTCCATGGTGAAATGTTGGGAGTGTGTGTGCTCGATGTCTGTGTGCAGAAGATGGAAACACTCCTTTATTTTTGCCATGGGATATGTGAGTCAGCTGGGAGTAAGTGACGCTCCACTATGCAGGTTAACTGTGTCTGCTGTGAAGGTTTCAGGAGGACAGCAGGTTTTCTGCTTTCCACATTTCTCCTGGAACCTCTTCATGTCATTACACAGCTGAAACAGAATACGTGATGGGCTGTAGGAAGATGTAGCATTATTCCATCTGTGAGAGGAAAAAAATCACTTAACTTGCTCTTAGCTGTGTTATTTGAGATTCACAAGATCTCATTTGAATGATAAATGTCAAATTCCCACAGAACCCACCCCTTATTCTCCTTAAATATAATGGCAAACATTTGTCCATGGCAGTTAGTGGTTTTTGTGTTTAATGTTATAATATTGATGAAATTCCAGTGCTTTATTTTAACGTTATTTACTGCAAAAGTCAATGGCTTAATCAAAAGCTGATTCCTTTAGGCAGAAAATTTGCTTCCCCAAATTCCAGACGTTTTATTGTTTATCCTTTTGAACTTGGATAACGTATGTTCCCCATCTTAAACTTCACTAGTCTGTCTCAGGATTTCATTAACATTAAGTGGAAATGTTAGCATGTTTCCAAACTTGTGTGCCCTTCTGTGCTGGTTCTATTAACCAATAACATTGGATTGCTCCCAGGTTTTTTACCTGCAATGGATAGTCAGAATCACCTTGAAAAGTGCATGACAGCTTTCTTTGATCAGGTCTCTTCACCCTGCTGAAATTACCAGTTGTTGGTGATAAATAGGTGGATTATTTTTGTCCTGTGTTTCCATGTACATATGGAAGTAGGAACCTGTCCTGAGAGAACACTAAAATCTCTCTATTTTACTATCTTCAAAGTAGCTGGTGTATCACTTGCACTGTTGGACATCTTTTCGGTGCTCTGGATGGATTGTATCTGACATCGAGGTAAGGTGGTCCTGTGTCTTTAACGAGGGGCTAACTACCCTTTTGTTTTAGGAAATCAAGGAGGCAATTGACAGAATGTATCATGGTAATTTAGGCCAGTTTTATCTTTCTTCTTTTGGCTTTCTTCTCCAGGAAAAGCCAGTCTTATACAGAATAGATATTTTTCAGTCATACACTGTGGCTTCTTGTTTGTTGAGTTGATTTATATTAAATCTGGGCTCTTTGCTCAAATTTTCTGTGTTATGTCAGGTACAGATAGGATAAAGGCACAGCAAATACTCAGAAATATCTAGTTGCCTTTTAATCCCTTTATTTCCTTTTAATAATATTTTCTTTTATTTTCTTTCCTTGGTTCTTGACACGTGAGTTTTAGTGACTTTGTTCTCCTGATCAGTGTTGCATTAAGCCTACAGAACCTGGTGAGAAATACTCATTTGGAATGCAACAGTCAAACCAAAAGTTTATTTTGTGTTGAAATGACTGCTGAGGAGGTCATCAGAGCAACTGCATGAAGGAGAACTGTCCTTTTATAAGCAGATTTGAGAAAGAGGGATGTCAGATAGGATTCGTGAGAGAGATGAATAGGGAAAGAGGAAATGTAAAAGGGAAGTTTGCAGATTACAAAAGAAAGTAGATAGGATGAAAAGAAAGATAAAATTGCTTGGGTGGAGATCATGGTTTTCGCATGATTTATAGAGTTTGTCAGAATTCAAAGCATGTTGACTCATGGCTATCAATATCAACACATCTCTTATGAATCCAAAACCAGGGAGGTTTATGAAGCTCTGGTACAATGCAGAAGGATGTACAGGACTGTAGTATGCCCATCCTCATCCACCCTCCTCCCCATTCTGACTATGTGTGGAGAATTCAAAAAGTTTCAAGTTAAATCATCATTTTATAAGAGAAAACATAATGAAGTAAAAGCTGAAGAAGAGTTTATGCTGTCCCTGATTTCTTTCCTTTACCAGGATGATTCAAACCTGTATTTCTTGAACAAGAAGGAACAGTAGCTCATGCCTCCTCTCTTTATGTTCCCAGCACTCTTGGCTCATTCTTTTCCTGTGCAAAATCCTTCCCTTGGATGTACGTCCAGGACAATTTGTGCTGTACTAAAGCAGATCTGTTTGGCTGAGGCTGAAATCTCAGGTCAAGAAGTCTTTAGGAGAGGAGAAGAAATCTCATATTTCACTCTATAGTTCCTTAGGAAGAAAAAAAAATGTGCTCCCCAGTTGATTTTATTGCTTCTACCACCCTCTGCTCTTTCCTATTGCTTCTTTAACAAGTGTAAAATAAAAGTGAAACTGAGTTTTGGGAGCAAGTCCTGGGTGGCTGGCTCAGTTGCCAAATTCTGATTTATATAGCTGCTCAGTAACCAAAGGTCTTGCTGGTGTTCAGGAATCTAAACTCTTCCCCAAAAACTAATGGAGCCCTGATGTCAAATTGTTATATACTGTACAAGATCAGTACAGGGGTGTCCCAGTGTCTTCAGAGTGGGTCTCAGTGGTGCTCTGAGGGTAAACATCAATAAAAAGGTGAAATGTCTGCTTAAAGTCACCACTCTCAACCAGCTGTTTACTCATTTCATGTCCTAACCATTTATATTTGCTGCACTCTGGAAATACTGAAAAGCGTCGAACAATAGGTGGAGGGTTGAATTAGGAAACACTGTATTATTTTGTTTACCAGCTAGATTTATCTCTTTATCATTTTTTTTCCTCATTCCAAGATGAAATGGAAACTGGGCAGAGAAAGATTAATAGTCACCAAGCAGGGACACAGCGATTGGAGTGATGGTGCATGTGTTATGTTGGTCCCAATTATTTCATTCCATAGCAGGATTTAACTGTATACCTGCATTTTGGAGAAGTTTTCAATTTGTCATTTGTCGTGACAAGGTGAAAGCTGCTCATTAAGATCAACCCAAATCTTCTTTATCTGGATAATTCTGCTTCCTGTTTAATTTCTGAAGACAAAGCAGAGGTTGTCTTTGAGGAAGATATTAGTTGTAAACAGCGATTTGTCATTACTCTGTACTTGGCTGTTGTTTACCATAGGTAAAAACAAAGGCAATTTTGGGAGGTGTAGACCTTAGCTTTATTAACTCACCTTGCCTGAGAACCCTGAATATCATATGATTTTGATTTTAATTGTGACTTTGATTCACAGTCCAGTTGCTTCACAGTTCACCGTCATTCCAGTGTTTGGTTTTTCTGCCCTCTTCTCATAGAAGATGTCAAGGGCTGAGAAATGGGTTTTTGTCACCATTCATTAAAATCCTTGATCCTATCCTTCATATTCTTTCAGGAATGTTTTCCCTTATGTCTTCTGGTTGTAAGAAAACCACTACTAAAGCAGTACCTGCACTAGAGTATTTAATTACTTCTACTAGATACTGCTATAGCTCATCAGCCTCCTCCTTCACTAGGGATTGGTCAAGCTATTCCCTTCAAAAACAGGGTTCACCATATATCTGCTCCATAGTTGAAGAGATGTAGACTTTTCTCCTGGAATAGTTGAGAGCAATATTTTTGATAAGCAATTGCTGATTGTTGATTTGTCAATTCCTAGCCACCCCCTTCATAATTGTTGATTTGTCTTCTGGCTTTGACAGTTCTGGAAGCCTGTTCTGCTCCCCTGTTCAGGATCAGAGTTAAACTAAAAAACCTAACATATGAATAATATTTCTGCTTAAAATGTAATAATTTACCTTGCATGGCTGCTAACCAGTTTCAGAAAGTAAGAAAACCAATGCTACCATTTTGTTTCAAAAGTCATTTGCTAACCTGGAGACTTGGTCCTGCTGGGTGAAGATCAAATGAACAATACTATCCCTCTGCACTCAACCACACATAACCTGTGCACACAATTCAGAGGGAAGGTGTAAATAGGCAGTGTTTAACATCCATGAATTGTAAGCTTATTTTGCCCAGCAGGCTGAAGTGCTCTGGGTATCAACAGATCAGTCTCTACTTGATCTTCTGCACCTCATGCTCTTTGACGTTGCCATAAATTCAATTTTTCATTTTTATGGAAGCTGTAGAAAAGAAGGTTGCATTGGCAACCTTGGCACAAATTTTGTGTGTGTGTGTTAACTGTAAAATTTCATTTTCCTACACTGCTGTCCTTTTATCATTTTGGTATTTAAGCCACTCTTGCACCATGTGTTCTTTTTGTTAAAGCATCAGTGGTGTTTTAATTTACCTGTGAAGAAGGAAATGATTGCGTTATCATGTGTGTTTGATTCTGCTACAGGGTTCTTCTTAAGTCTTGCCACCTTAAAGTATGGGAAAAGCCCTTGGAATAAAAGTCATCTTTAAATTCCATGAGTTTTCCTAGCAAGTACTCATGGTATAAAAACTGTTACAGAAAGAGTTTAGTTTTTGTAGTTTTCTGTCTTAACATATCCTTCAGGAAAAGTATATCTTCACATCTCTTAATGGTGTGATAGCTTTCAAATGTATTGTTGTCTGAACCCTTGATTAAACAAAACGGTGCTGAATGCAGCAGGGTGGCTGAATGTGGACAGAAGTGGCTATTGCAGCCTGCTCAGTAAGGAGTCATTTATCAAAGTTTTATCTGATTTCAGAGGCATTAGATTTATCAGTCACAGTTTATAAATGGCATGCCATCAGGATCAAGCTGGAGCAGTGCCTTGCTCAAGTGCTGCTGTACAGCAAGTGTAAACGTCCTCTGCAGGTGCACCGTGTCCTTACACTGGCAGGCATGTCATGCAGCATATAGCAACCCTTGGCATTTTGTCCTGGAGTTGTTTTGGTGTTCAGAGCTTGATTTCTACCTCTCATCCCGACCCCAAAATATGTTTACAATTGAAGTATCAGTGAGAAAAGCAGCGGCGTTTGGTACGATGTATAGAAATATGCAGTGAGATGTGTAGAAATATACAGCTGGAAAATCTGAAGGGGTTGGGGACAGCAGGTCCCTGAGTGCCAGGGCGTGTCAGGGGTAGCAGGGCAGGGTCTCATGGCCAGGGCTCATCCCACTGTGCCAGCCTGGGAAGAGGGCAGTGGGGACAGCCCCAGCCTGGGGCATCAGGCACCTCCCTCGGGATGGGACCAGCTGAGGGTCAGGCTGGATGTCAGCCTGAGGGGTGGGCGTCAGGATTAGGCACAGGGGTTCAGAGACAGCCCTGGGCTGACCAGACAGAACCAAGGACCTGTCCTGGCAAGTCTCTTTCCCAAGGAAATGTGCATTTTAACCACAGTGTTTCCAGACCTAATCAACTTCTCTGATAAGCAAGGAAGTGAAAGGCATACTAAATAACAGTACAAAAAATTACAGCAAAATAACTGACTCACATCCAGGAAAAGGATTTAAAGGAAACCTACCTGGTCAGAGAAATAAACCTACTTGTAGCCTAGCCTGACTGAGAGCCTTGGACTGTTTCAATGATGCAACTATTTGAGATTCAAGTGCAATATGGAGGCAGTTTTATTAAACATAGAAACATCCATTTGAGCCTAAATTTACCTTGGGGATTCTTTAACCAGTCTAAGAGGAAAAAAGTGCTAAACCCCCATTTAAGACAGACACTGACTACTCACTTGGTTTTTGGGGTATATTTAAAAAATTTCAGCACTCAACTCTGTATATGCAAACTTGAACTCCAAATTGTTTATTAATGGTGAGAAGATTGTTATAGACCCTGGAAAGCATACACAACTTCTTTAAGTGATTGTGAAGGTAAATCTTATTGTCTGGGGAAATGACTTTTGCACAGCCATTTCTTTTATTGCAGTGCTGAATGTGAAGGCATTACTCACTTTAATAAATCCTACTGTATCTCTCAGTCTGTGTAGGCTGATATAAATATCTCCAGTTATGTCATATTACCACCTTTGTACAGCTAATGTTACATTCTTGATGACTGGTGGCTGATAAATGCAAAACCTCATTTGGTTTGTGAGTGATTGAATGCTAACACTGTTTAGATTTCTTAATATACTTGTATTAGCATGAATAAGTAATGAGCATGCCAGGCTTTTTTGAATATTTGATTGTATCTTTATAATGGATTTGTGTCTCTCTCTTTGTGCTAATGTCATTGTAACTTTGTTGGTGTCATAACTCCAAACCTTAGCAATCGATCTTTATCAGAATATCTTAAGTCAATTACCCTCTCATGGCCAAATTACTGTGTCATAATACTTTTCTTATAAAAGTATTCTGCATATTGCATTTAGGATACAAATAGGTACTAATTCTATCTGCAGTATATTTCTCATTTCCTCATCATGGCTTCTATTAGTGTATCGACCTGCACTGTCTCTATAAGCCACATATATGAATATGTGAAACATTAAAGCTTCTCTTAGACTAGCTGACCCTTGAGACTCAAATTCAGCCATCTTTCACGAGCCCTTGACTTCTGCTGCTTCTAAAAAAATTAAGCCCTAATGTTTACCATTTCTTGGAAGTCATAATCCATCATTTTGGATAGAGATTATTGTAGGAAGAAAATATTTGTTTGTCAGAGACTTCTCGTTGTTCTAATACCCTGAAAATCTTGCACCTGCAGTGCAGTGGATTTTCTTTCATCATGCTGCATCATGTTTACTGACTGACTTCATGTAACAAGTAAAGGACTTGGAAGAAAGGCTATTTGATTAGTTTCTTAGTGGTTCCCAAATAGATGTTGCTTTTTCTGTGAGAACATACCTGATGAGAAAACTGCTAGACCAGTGATCCTGGCATGGACAGGGGATTGTCTCAGCATACCATGTTCTGTCTCAGTGCTTCTGAATATGTGCTTCTGTCATCAGGTGCCAAACTTACCCAAGTCACCCCTGGAACTATTTTTGGTTATAGAAACTTCAAAACTTGTGTGGATTTCAGTTCATGACGGACCTAAACCACTGCTGTTTCATGGCACATGTTGGACCTGTACTTTCACTATGTTACTATAGCATATCTGAAACATGGATCCACCTGATGTATTTCATTGCCTAATTTTACCAGCAGAATCAGTGTGAACTCAGATGTAGGACTACCAGAGGTGGATCTGCCCCTCCCTTTTCCTTTAAAATCAGCTGGACGAAATGCTTCCCATTTTTGAAGCTATATTAGTCAACATACACTAATGATAATGTAAAACAAAGTAACTCTGTAACAAGGCACAAACAGAACTGCTGAATGAAGGAAAAACCCCACAAAATGGGATCAAAATAAGTTACTCCCTCCTGCCAGAGACTGGGAAAGAAATAGTCCTATTCTCCTATTTTGCTTTTCAGCCCTTTGCTTTAGTGGCTTCTGGATTAAAAGAAACTTCACACATTCTCTCTGATTCCTAGAAAATGTCTTTCTGTCTCAGCTCCAAGTCTTGGATCTGCTCCATGATGCTGACAGACCCCCTTCATTTCCCTGGAAGCTTCCAGTCTGGCTTCTGCTGTAAGTTGTGCCCCTGCTATCCCCACTGTCCTGCTCTTCCTGTTGCTCCCAAGGGCTGGCAGGGCTGAAGGCTCTGGCACTCTAAGGACAGGCACAACCTTCCTGTCCTGCTTCTGCCCAGGGTTCAGTGTGATCACTGTGCAGGGTAAATCACACAGCATTTCACTGGCTGCCCATCCACACAACATCACAAACATACTGTTTGCAGTCCTTTGATGATAAACTGTGAGGAAACCCATCAGACTGCTCTCTTTGTCACAAACTGTCACTCTGCAAGATGGGCACAACATCTTGGTCCACTTTTTGTCTGAAAAAGAGGGTATGGTATATTAATAACAGTGAATTTTAATACTTTACATGATGTAATGCAGGAGAATGTTGTCATTAACAAAGAACCTGAGCAATTGGCCTTCATGGCCGAAAATATTGTCCATCTGCACTGAAGGGAGTAAAAATGCTTCCTGAGGGTTTGGTTCTTGTATTCCAGAAGGAAGTTATGGACCGTATTTGTCAGAAGAAGTCCACGTAGCTCCATCTCCATTTTCTTGCAGGGTTGTAATGTTCTGTTGAGGTGTATCAAGGTGATCCCATGGGACTGTTGCAGAAAGCCATAGTGAAAACATCTGGAAAACACCTCAGACTTTCACGGACTCATCAGTGATTAATCCAAAGGTAAAGCTTTGTGAACCTTCCTCACCTGTTTTTTTAGGTTTTTTTGAAACTCCCACTCCACCTTCCCTTCAGCTGTCCTTCATTCCCTGATCATATTCACACCCATCATTCCCTCATTTATTCAGGCCTGTTTCCCATGAATCTTTATTCCATGTACTTATGTATCACTTTTTAGGCACATGCAGCATGTTCTCTGCATCCACAACAGCTCACATGGAGTTTTATATAGCTTGTCCTATTAGAACAAGCCATATATTTTGTAGTTTAGTAGAATCATGTGGGAGAATCAGAAGGGTCACATCTCCCTCTGTTTTTTCAGAGAAGAAAATGAATGTGGTATAGTTCATTTTGATGCCAAGTACATAATCATATTTCCCTCCTACTTAGGAAACCTTAGCCTCAGAATTTTATGGTGGATGAGCAGATGCATTACATGGGATGTTTTCCAGATTCCTTTTTAAAAATCTGAGTCACTCAGTGCTTGCCATGCAAAGTCCTTTACTCTGTAAGAATTTCCCTAGACCATCTGAATATTCACCTGGAAACAAGCTGAAAAAAATACTAGACTGAACAGCAAATTTTTAGTCATTCAAGTTAACAAAGTGACACGGGTGTCAAAAGTAAAAATTCTAAAAATATGATCTATATTTGCACCTGTTTTTGAAAAAAGCTTTCTGCTTTTATTCATGGATCATGCACAGCCCTGACCTATATAATGACATTGGATGGACCAGATCTGATGATTTGAAGGTTTCATAAACAAACTCATTGAGAAAGTGATAAATAAAATCGAGCTAGTGGACAGTTTCAGAGCATAGCTAATTGGACAAAATGTCAGTGTCGCTACAACTTTTCTGCAGCATTTTGCATTTGCTCTGTTGAGCATCTCTCCACTAAGAAGGCTGAATTTGGTGGATCTCTTTCTTAACACTGTCTACTATGCAGTAAGGCATCAGTGGGTGTTGGTCAGCTATGCAGGGTTAGCCCACAGGTCCCCATCTTTGAGGAGGTATATTGCAAGCAATATCAAGAGGTTTACTTTTCTGGAGTCTTCAATACTTACTACAGTTTGCAATGCTTTACCTTCACTTGTATGATGAGTTCAGTGATGGTCATCTCATATTCCATTCATTCTCTGAAGATTTCAGTTCATTTCTGTCTATATCTGGTCAGTGAACTTTAGAGAAGGAACTTCAGAACAGTTTGTAAGAATATGTTTTTGGTGAACTGTGTGTATATAAATTTTGGGAAAAAAAATTATTCAGAATGGCACATGGCTTAAACCAGCAGGATAGCATTCAGCTCTCAAGAAGACTTACAAAAGCAAGAGTTTTACTGCTATGTCCATATACATATAACTCTTCTTTCACATCTGTTTTGTATTTTTGTATTTTCCCAGCACTTTCTGAGCCACAATTCCGATTGTGGTTTTATTAAATGAGCTAGAAATAGATTGCCCTTGGTGCAGGTGAAAGCAGCATCTGGCTTGCTAATGTTGTGATTGTCAGAAATTAAGGACAGCTTTTCTCTCTGATGTAATTTTATGCCTCTTGTCTTCCTAAAATGAAGAAAAAGAAAGAAAAAAGAAGATATTTTCTTCTAGGTGCTTTGTCTATGAAAGGGCTTCATGAGACAGATGCCTTCATAGAAATTATTTTTGAGTACCTTCTTAAATGCTAGCAACTAAAAGATACAAACTTCAGTCATAGGAAGGAAAACCCGATTTCTAAACAAATGGATAATGTTTAATTCATGCTATTTAAATACTTTTGCTAAATGAAAGACTGAAAGAAGCATGTTTAAAAAGACTTGCTCCTGCTTACATGGTGCAAGTAAACTTCCTAATAAACCTTTCCAGGCTCAATGTCTGCATCTGTGACTGGTACTGGAAGGTGGCAGCAGTCATGTTTTGGAGCAGAATCTTGCTGCTCTGCCTGGTAAAACCCATTACAGCCTTGTTCATTGCTGGACCTCAGTCTGGCTCACAAAGAGCATCAATGCTGGAGCCACGCAGAGAAATCTCATTCTTACTTTCTGAAGATTTATCTTCTTTAGTGTTTGATTTTGTTCTGATTGATATCTGTCGCATCTGGTGAGAAAGGTTACTTGTTCTTTTAGAGAATTCCTTTCTGCAATGTGCCTTCTCTTGGGGAACAAACCAACCTATATGGCAGAAATACAGACCTGGAAAATAAGACCCAGGTGTCTGAAGGATGATAAACCTTGGACTTAGGCAGTTCTAGATTCCTGACTCTACAGCAGCCCACTCTGTGAGCTTTCACTTATTTCCTAGCCCAGATGTAAGCTGGGAATTATATCCTAGAAATAATATGCTTTTTCATTGCCTACCTGTTAATTTATATTTTTTAAATAAACTGTGTTATTCCTGTAGTGAACCTCTCTAAAAATTGTCATGGCACCCTTATTTCCTAAGTCAGAAAACTTTAATTCAGTAATACATTAGATTGTTAAGTTTGAAGTTTAGAGGCTGTTTTCCTTAGGAAATTTTTGATTTATATGTGTCAAACTTGTCTGGGTCAGCAAAAGACTTTTTTCCTCAAGTTCCTTGGCAGAATGGTTTCTCCTATATGTTTGAAAATTCCTTCTCTATTTGATTATTTGAAAGACCATTATCAGCTCTTCTTTTCCATCCGTGATATAAAAGCATGTTGGGGAAAGTTAATTAACAGTCTGTCCTTTTCCATATTTAAAGGTTTTTTAAAATCTGTTTAGTTCCTGGGAAAAGTCTATATTAGAATTTTGCAGGGAAAAGCCACTTGCAGATAATACTTCTGAGGTAAAAGACACAATAAAGGAGCCAGTGACTTTCTGTCTTTTTTGCCTGGGATGTATACAAGGCATTTCTATGGTGATTAGTGTTTTATAAATGCCAGAGATAAATGGCCACAAGAAACTGCTGTAAACAGCAATAAGTATTGAAATAAAGGCTTAAACAATCTTCCCAGCTTCCCCTTGTGATTCTGAGAAACTGCAGCTTATGGACCTGCCTGACCAAGCTAAAAAGCTCATGTTTAGTGTTTATATTATTTCTTAAAAACCTGTCACTTCTATATTTGCTTTTAATTTAAAAATATGCGTCACCGTTCAGTTGCTCAAATTATATCAATATGTTTGTTATAATGTTGGCAGCATTCATTATGAAAATGTGCTCACCATTTGTGGAGGAAAGTCATAATAAGCCCACAGGTAATGGCAATGGTAAATGACACCTGCCAGTCACTGCAGCCCTGCCTGGAATGCAGAGTCTGTCTCAGCTCAAGTCACTGGAGTGGCAGCACATGTTGTGTCAGCTGGCAGGTCACCAATGAGGATGAAGTTGGGATGATGACATTGCTGGCACCTGTTGAGTGAGGTAAAGTCTGTTTTAACTATGAGACCCAAACTCTAGAAAAAATTGGCCAAATCCCAGACTGTATCTCATACCCTGGCATTTTTTGTATTTGTACCTGGCAGTCTGTGTAACTTGGGGAAGGAAGGTGGTGCTGTAGATACCAGCCTGGATTGAAGCATCTTCTTTCCTAAAGAGATGTAGATAGAGTCGATCTCAATTTACTGTGGAAGTGAAACTATGCACAAATTGCATTTCTTACAATAAATGCACAGTTCAGGAGTGAGGCTTTTCAATAGTATCACTTCTCATAAGAGGGATTAGCTAAGTTCACTCATAGTTGAAAATAGATAGAGTTCCAGTCAAATCAACAATGGTGAAGTCTGTGATTAAAGTTTGTCTTATATCTTGTTTATTCCACAGAGGTAAGGTTTCCTATTTGCCACAGTCAAGCATGTGATTCCTATGTATTTCCCCTGTAATGACAGTATGGTATGAAAATTCTGAAATTAAGTGTCTCTGTAAGTCCAGAGTTTCCAGGACAGAATCAACTCTTGGAGCCTGTTCTCACCATGGTGTGTGGGAACACTTTGCCAGCTGGATAAACACCTTGGATGGAAACATTTGTGACTTTGGGGTTCCCGTGTTCTGAACTCTCATTTCATCTTGCCTGAAGCAGCAATAGTAAAGTGAATATTTTACCTATTTCATCTTTTTTTTTTTCTCTGCCGTGTTTAATTTTATTCCTTTTATTGTGGATACCAAAGGACTTACAAGTGTGTTCAAAATGTCATGTTTCTATATGGTTTAATCTCTCTGGTGGTTACTGGATTTGAATGCCTGTAACAAACCAATTGCTCTTAGCATTCTCCCTCATTATTAAATGTTTGATATGATCACTTAAAACCTTGTAAGCTTAAGGTTTTGAGGCAACAGTAACGAAAATAAAAATTACCTCATCTCTTTTGATTCCTTTGTGCTCTGCATTAATTCATACAATGGATTTTTGCACGAAAGTTTTCTTAAGATATGACAAGTGATTATTTCTTTAAGTATGTACTCTATCCATTATTAAATTGATTATTCAAATCTCATTTAAAACAAGAGGCCAGATGGCAATATTCCAGTATTTGTTGCTACTAGCAACCACAAACCTCAAACTGAATGATTTTCCATTTTTCACTGTGGATGAAGGGACCTCTTCATTTTACATGCAATAAAAAGAAGCTACAGCTCACCAATTACGAAACCAGATTGTTATACTAATACTTTATAAAAATCATTCACTGACATTCTGTTACACTTGTTGATGACCTCCTGAAGTATGTGATCTATTTCTAGGTTTGTTAACTTTGTTACCAATTATAATTTTTAGTTAGAATATTATTGGCATGAAAGGAAGGCTTTTTTTTTTTTGGTTATATCTTGCTCAGATTATGAGGCTCTAATTAATGAGATTATGACTATTCCAAAAAAAGTTTAACAAAGAATAAAATTTTAAAAAGGCTCAGAACATAATTTACCTGACGGCTGATACATGTAATTCAAGTAAAAGAAACATATATTGAGAGTAAACTTTAAAGGGATATAAAAATGTCCTTCAAAAAATAACTGGAGAATGAGTCATGAATATCTCCTCTGAGGTATCTGTGATTGAAAAAATAGGAACCAATATCTAGAACTTAATTGGCATCTCACTTCTTAGCCTTTAGGAGTCCCACAGCTGACCATTTTGGCTAATTACCCCAAAAATCACACTGAGCCTGGGACCATCTAAGTCTCTTCCTTAGTGGTGACTGCTGTGTAATGGTAAAATGTGATGTCAGTCCATCTCATTAATTGGTATCAGAGAAGTGATGATAACAATAATAAGGACAAATATGTAGCAGTAACTCTTTAATTGTCATATATTAGGAGATACTTTGCATACAACTAATTTCTTCATATATGCACTTACAAGTGTCTAAACTCACGTGGTTTCTAACAAGTGTGCGTGCTTGTCCCTGCAGACATGAAAGCTGGGTTTTTTAAAGATACTTGATAGAAACCCTGTTTTGGCCACAGTATTAACTGATCTCGAGCTGCATTTATTTTGTTACTTTTTGATTGTTCTTGACTCCCTATGCAATCAGTAGTAAAATTCCCACTCACTGTGGCACAAACCACTGGCCCAGTTTTCTTTGGTGGCTTTTTAGGCAAGAAAATTTCTGGTCAGTAACCTGCATTTCTGTGTGACTATTAACTTACTATATATACTTTGTACAAGTACTAGATATATTGTATACACATTATATTTAATATTAGTTATTAAATATAACTTGAATTTTTGCTCACTCTGTGTAGGAGATGAAAAAATGGGTCCCAAATGGCAGATGTTACTCAGATTGCCTAATGTGCTGTCAGGAAGACCTAAGAGGTTGTAGTCAAGAGTTTAGCACAAGAGAGGAGGTAGGACAGGCAAATATGAAAATACTCTTTTGTTATTCATTCACTTTATCAAGAGATTTTTGTAAGTTATAATAACTTTTGAAATAAAATGCTTGGTTAATAGTAAACATGCTCAGCCCGATAATCCAGTGACTTTTTACACTCTGGTAATTTTAAGAAACAAATATTAGCTTATAAATGCTGTGATGGCAAAATGTGCTAGCATACATGTTAAGTTTCTAATCAAACATTGCAAAAATTCATTAATCAGTATTTCATAGTTCATTACAGTCTGACTAATTTTGAAATCCTTCATGTAAATTGATTAAATGTCTTCAGTATTCAGATAAATGGGCTTTTGTTTTAAGCAACCTTTACTGTGAAGTCCATATTTCTCCAGGATTGAGTTCTGGTAACATTTGACTGTCATGTCTGACATACTAGCCTGTTGCCATTTCACCCCTTCTTCTCCTCCTCCTCTCTGTTCCAAATATCTAATTGACCAATTGTGAGAAAAATATTCTTAAATCTTCTCTAGACATAGCAGGTCATGGTTGGAAAGTGCTCCATCATCTGCTGTCATCAGTCACCAAAGCCTTTTTTTTTTTCTTTTTTTTTACTAATGCAGCTCTTGCCTGTTTTTGAGGGAAATATTTTGCTGTATAAATAGCTGATGTGAACACCACAGGATGGTTTTGCACAAGGGAGTACATGTGAAAAATACTCTGGAGGCAAAAGCTTGGCTGTTGCACTCAAATCTGTGTGCACAGTGCATGAACCAGGGGAACCCTCCCCTCCCTGTATCCTCAGCCTTGGGCAGTCCCAGCAGCCTCTGCCAAATTCCAGTGCCCAACTCGGTTCCCTCCAAGGCTGAGCTCCCTGAAATGGGAGGAAAGGCTCTGCTTTCCACTGAGCACTGTGGTAGGACACAGATTTAACAGTTTTATGTAAGACTGTGGTGGGAGATAAATGGATTTGGATTAGAGAGATACCACATTCCTTCTTGTGTAAACATACAGCAGCTCGTCTACGTGGCAAAAAAAGAGAACAGTCTCCTACAGTTTTCTGCAAAATAAATTCTTAGTGCTGGCCAAAGTAATGGTCACATTCTTGTTTGCTTTACTGGACAACTTAAAATTTTCTACTGTGAATTTCTACTATGACTTTTTCACTGCCTTTTTAAAAGTGTTCATCACAGTTTACTTATTTCAGAGCTCATGCAGTGTGAATGTGAGGGCCTGAGGGTGCCTAGCACATATTAAGTTCTCAAGTTAAAATCTGACTGCTGAAGTTTGTTGGGCATTCAGCTAACCATTGGGCAGTCTTCTGTGTATGCAGGAACAGGCTTTATTCTATGTCTCCTCTTGGGAAAGTATTTTAAAACCTGGTATACTCTTTATACTCTGATAATCTCACCTTTGCTGAGTCCGTAGCCTGCCTTTTGCACAAACTCCACAGGTGCCAGTCAGGAGTCTCTGCTCTTCCGTGGATAGTGCCACGTTATGATCTGCACGTTCACCCTGAGCGCTTCCTCTGATGCTGCTGAAAGGAGATTTTGGTCTGCATTTTCCTCTCCTCCCAGATTGGTAAATGAACTAGATAATCTCCAGATTATCTACAATTTTTTGCATAATTTTACTGGCAATGCTGCAGGGTGCCCTTTTAACCCCTTAAGAAATTGTTTCTGGAGTACAAGATTCTTCTTACCTATGTCCTTTTGCAGAACTGTGACCTTTCTGCGTGTTGTATCTTCAGTGAACAAGGAAAATGGCTTTCCTCTTTGTTCCCTGGTGGCTCTGAGATCCATGGAATTCATAAAATGCAATTGCAGCAGCATGGTCCTCAGTAAAGGCAGAGCTGCATCTACCCTAACACTTTATTTATTATTTTTTAATGAGCAGTCCAGTAGCTGTTGCACAACAGTATCTACAAGAATAAGAGGCAAAGCCTATTTTGACAAAAGACAACTGCTCTACTCTTGAAGAAAGTGTGTGCTGTTTTGATTTGATATTTAAAAAGAAATATGAGGATTCCAGGAGGTGTAGAATGATCCGAAAAAGGCTGATATCAGATAGGTAGAGGAAACTGAACCCCAAGAAAAATCTAGGAGACAGTCATACATCATAGTTGTTGCCTTTTTTTTTCTTTCTTTTTTTCCTTCATCGTTTAGGGGTTGCTTTTCAAGCCACAGCATCTCATGGTGAAAAAGCCCTTTGACCAGGGGTGTTTCTTTAAGAACTGCCCATGGCCATATATCCCAGAGAGCTGTGTCAGATCAGTGTTGTTGTTTTCAAATATTTATATTTATTTACTCTTACATGTTGTGTCTTACAGGTTGTAGTGGATCATACACTGTGTATAAGTAGAATATACCATAATTAATCATTTCAGTGACCTTTTAACCAAAGATTTGAACTTCTTCCTGTGAAGTTCTTGAATCTTCCACATTATTTGGCACATTCCTCTAATCACTGTTTTGTTTGGGTCCTCGTTCTTCCTAGTCCTTTTGAAACCCTGGCTCACCACGGAAAGTGTTTTGGGAAGGTGCATCATTCCTGGCTTATCTTGAATTCTTTCCTTTTTTTAATACTTCCCAGGTTTTTTGAATATATTTTAAGACTTTCAGTTTTGAGATACATTCATGAACATTTTTGGGTTTTAAAGCAATGACTTTTTGATTTGACTCAAACTGTGATACTGTAGGTCACTAATTAGCACTGTGAAACCTATCGAGCTGCCTTCAGCACTTCCCAAGGTGTTTAACAGAGCCTTTTTGAGATAAAATGGATGATGAGTTTTTATTTATGTGAACAGTCTTGGTTGTTTCTTGGGACTTCTCCTGCAAGAACTATAGAATAAAGTCTAGTCAATATAAGCCAACTTGTTGATGAAGGAGTTTTGTATCTGTTTTACTCCTAATCAGTATTAAAAGTATAAATGTGTGATTCAATTTAAGGGATCTGCAATGAATTCAAGAGGATTGATGATAAACTTTGACCAAGCTATTAAAATGAGACTTTCAAAGGGATTAGGTACTTAATTGTAATTCCTTGGAATATCTGAACTCAGATATTGTCTCTTGCTGGAATTTGGAGCTGTCAGAAAGTTCATTGGCATTTTGACGCACTTGACCATAATTTGCAGGGGCAGAAAAGCATTTTTTTTCTTCAGACTTCCTCTGTGGACTGTTTGATGTTAATAGTAAAATTTCATCTGTTTCCTGTCATGTCAGTCTAGAGAAGAAAAAAAAAATTAAAAAAAGGAGAATCTGGAAAATGACTATTTCCCGTAAATTGTTTTACACTTAACAGATTCCAAATTACATTTATTTCTGCAATGCTATTCCTAGGAAGCATTTTATTTAACCAATTAATAAATCCTTCAGAAATTATTTAAATATGATAGTTGTATGCTGAACTCTGTGGTTTCTGAAGTAAATTCTCCTTTAAGGTTTGCAAATCTTATTTCCAGTGGTAGTACATTTTTTTTTATTTTTAAGCAGCGGCCTGATTAGTAACTGTGCAATAGTGTGAGTTCCAGCTTCGTTTCCTTTAGTAATTTCATAGCAGATGCCTTCAGTAAAGATATTATACTTAAAGGATAAGGTGAGCAGAATACAGAGAATACACCTTCTAGTTACCTGGGAGAGATTCCAACATGTGAAAGAGGGATTGAAGCAATATGTACTTTTACCTAGCTTTTATGAACATGAAATTTTGAAACAATTTATCCCTCACTTCAGTAATATTTGTGTCTTTCATAAATCATATTTACATATATTTTATGGAAAAGTAGCTCCCCTTACTGCTTCTCTAATAAAAGAGTCTTTGCAAATGTGCTCCCTAATAAATTAAAAGTAGCTGGCCACATCTTTTTTGAAAGTCATAAAGGGGAATTAAGTGCCCAACTCCCATTAACTTTTGATGATGCTTGAGAAAATCTGCCAGAGGATTTCTCACGGAGGACTCCAAAACTAGTGGTTGGGAGTTTGTTTCGATTTTAGGAACAAGAAATTTACTGTGCTATACTCTGCTTTTTGTCTTGGAGAGGGTCACTGTTTGGTAACGTGCCCGTGACTGACACTGTGGTGGTTTTTAATGCCATATTTCAAAGCCTGAGGGTGCTTTCCCTTTAGCAGTGCTGGCTTTGCCCTTGGAGGTGGCTGGGTGAGAGCAGAGAGATGTAGCTTCCTGCTCGTCCCTTCATATTCTTCGTGCCTTTGGCAGAGTCTCTCCCATCTTGGTGCCAACTTCCTTCTCCTCTCTACAGATTATAAGATATATGCACTGGGATTTATTTTGATGAGTGTTTGGGCAGTATTTGCTCAATGGAGCACTGATGTGGAGCTCTCTAAGTAGGTAGTAGCAAAATGGGCTCTGAAAAGCATTAATGGGACAAGTGACAGTATAGGATCCAGAAATGTCTTCAGTTTACCTTTTCCTATTGTTTTGGTCCAAAAGTTGTTTGCCACGTAGCCTCCTTGGTTTTCTGTACCATGTCCCTGCGTGGCATTTATATGCAACAGTAAGAAACAAAATGAGATGATGTAACATGAAAGAAAAAACTCTTTGACCGCTGCTGTGTAGGGAGCTGTCCTGGGAGCAGCCCAGAGCTCGATAAAGCTGTGTTCCTTACAATCAAGTAAAACCTGTGGTAAAAAAGCTTAGCTGGAAAACTTATTTAGCCATAAGAAAGATGAAATTTTCTTTTCATAAGAGGAGGTGGAGATGGACTGTTTTCAGAAGAGACATGAAAATGGGGCAGGGGAAGAAGAAATACCCATTATCCCAAAATTAGTGATTTTATTTTCTTTCATTGTAAATATGCTTGTATCAGATTATAATGTGTTCTTATTATCACTTACAAGTGCGTTTTCTAATTCCCTTTAGCCCCATATTCCATGGAGCAGCCTCTCCTACCACAATTTCTTGGGGAAAGGAAAGGAGCAGGTCTGGGCAACAGTGATGCTTAAAAGTGATCTAACATGAATTCCCAGTTTCTTATCTAGCTCGCAGGGGAGCCAGGCAGTGTTACCAAAAACAAAGGGGGAGTGGTTTTGGACAAGTCTATAGTAGAAGGTGGCACTCTATTTTTTCACAGGTGTCTAAACTAGAAAGGCCATCACAACTAAAAATGTTATCTGTTTGGCTTTAGGAAATAAATCAAAAGCCGTAAAAATCCCAACCCTTTTTTTTTTTCCTCTCATCAACTGATGAATTTTCTACCCCACAGTCCACCATTTGCCTCACTTTCTTCTGGTAATTGTTTTGTAAATATATTGCAGAGAAAGGATGGAAAATCACCAGGCCAGAGACCCTCATGTCCTGGACTAGATATAACTAAACCTGACTCCACAAGCTTAGAGAGGTTTTCAGGGTTTTTGTAGCTCTCCTTACATCAGCTGAATCCTTTACCCTTGGTGGTGGGAGCAGCTGCTGGAAATGTGGCCCCAGTAGAAATAAGATTACTGTAGTTCTGAAGTCAGTGAACTAAAAATGAGCAATCATGGCCTAAACCAGTCCACAGACACAAGGAGTAAATTATTCCAAATGGTTTAATTAAGTCTTTGTGCAGCAGAATCATTGATCTACAAATGAGTGTCTAAAAAGGGGCTATTTGGTGGAAAAGCATTTTTCCCTGGATTAAAGGAACATAGTCTTAAGGACATAGTCTTAAGCTGCACCAGGGGAGGTTTAGGCTGGACATTAGGGAGAATTTCTTGAGTCAAAGGATGATTAGGCATTGGAATGGGCTACTCAGAGAGGTGGTGGAGTCACCGTGTCTGGAGAGTGTTTGAAGGAAGACTGGATGTGGCACCAGTCCCAAGGTCTGGCTGACATGGTGGTGTTCAGCCATAGGCTGGACTTCATGATCTCAGAGGTCTTTCCAACCCAGTGATTCTGTAAAAATTATGAAGTAAAATGAAATAATAATTTTAAAAAATCCTATAATTAGGATTTCTTCATTTATAATGGATTTTTTCCTCCTCTCATCAGACCTTAAACCTATTAAACTGAAAATCAGAGAAAACCACTTAAATCTGTCCTACATGCAGTAGGACATTAGCTTGATTTGAATGAATTTGCTTTGGAAATTTGAGTAAACTTCAGGTAATTTGCCAAATAAAATAAAGAGAAACTTTGTGATTTAATGGTGATTTTTGTTCTCATTTGCACTGGCAAATTTGAACTGGATTAGGTAGGAAGACCTACATATTTAACAAAACATTTCAAAAAATTAGAGAAAGTGACTTTTTATCAAAATTAAAACATTGCTTTCTGAAAATATTGTTAATACTGTAATAAGAATTATTTTTAAAGAATAGGCTAGACTTTGAATCTAAGGAGCTAACATTAGACAAGGGGTAGCTATATAAATCCAACTTGAGTTGCCATTATTACCCATTAATCTTAAAATAGATGAATCCATAGACACTGGAATCATACACTGATAATTTAATATAAATGTATTAGACTTGCTAATAATATTCTGCCAAGGACTGTTTTAAGCATCTGAAAAAAAACAAACCACAGACTAATTCATAGTAATAAAATAATTTTAGACAGCATCTTAGTTTGGGGAAATATGTTTTATGTTACAGATTTTCAAAAGATAAAAATATTTTAAAATGTTCTCCTTATGCTTCTATTGTATTTTTACTTTATTGCTGGTGATTTCTACTTTTGACTAGCTAATGGGAATGTATTTTTTCTCTGTATTGCTATTACCTCTTCCTGCTACTTTCCAGGTCACTAATTTTTCTGCTTAGAGTTCATTCTGCTTAGACTGATATGCTGTCTTTTTTAATGAGGTTATTTCTGGGTTATTAGCCTTCCTGTTATATGATACCTTATGTGAAAGATCTAATTGATGTAAATCAAACATAGCTTGCAGAAGAAAATCAAAATGATCTCTTAGATATTTTGTAGGTTCATGTGTATCTCAGAAATTTTGTATTTAAAGCTACTTTTTAGACAAGAGGGTTATATGTGGCTAATAACACAAATAAATCTTTTTTTATTCATACATTAACAGGTTCAAAGAAGTGGAAATTGAAGAAACGCATTGGCATTTTGGTTTGCTGAATAAGCTTTAGATGGAAATTACTCTGAAAAGTATTTAGTGGGAGGGGTTTAATTGTACAGTTCAATAACCTCAGTAACATTTTTTTATGAAAGCATTCTTACATAAGCCGTTAAGCTTTAGGTTAATTTTTACTGTTATTTTCTGGTCATATTTAATAACAGAGTTTGGAAATACAACTAAGACTGTGCTATACCTTGTTAACACTTCTAAATGGATTACATGTATGCTGCCTTTTCAGAATTATTTTTGCTGCAAATTTTGCAGCTAAAAGGATTGTGTTGGAATGTTCCACATATTAAAAGCCCGTTGTTCTCCACTCGTTTTGCTTGTGGCAATCCCTAGTGTCAAAGAGAATTGTGTGTCTTTTGCATGTACATTATAATTATATAGGAAAGTAAAATGTAATTTATTGTTTTTCACGTTGCCTTTCCCCTCCTTTGCGTTCTGATATTTTTCACCTCAGCTGAAATGTCCTGTTTTAAGGATATGTGAGTGACCTTTATGTATATACAATTTTATATTCTTCTATACTACCTGTGCATGTTTTGCATAATATACATGCAAAAGGCATGTTGTTTCTTGAGAAAACATCTGGAACAAAATACACCCCAGTTTACGTAGCTGTGAATATTTAGATCTGCATTCCATTGGAATTTAAAGTTTTTCTGGCCAGCTGTCAAGTTTTTTGTTTTGGTTTGTTGTTTGGGTTTTTTTTTTTTACTTTTCTTGTAGTTTAAGGTTGGATTATACAGCAGTTTCAACCTCTGCTGCCACACCTTAGTTCTGTTTAATGCATGTACAAATTTCTTTTTTGTGCAGAAAACTGGGACAAAATCCCATTTTGATCAGCTTTACAGACCTCTAATGAGAGACAGTCTCTAATAAAAAAAGCCTTTCAAGCTGATAGGATACATTTTGTTTTGCTTTTGCTCAGAGCTAGCAAGCTCTCCATTAGTATTCCTGAATCTTTTGAATTATTTTATTTCCCAAGAACTTTAGAAAATTCCTTGTTTTGAGGGATAAAAACATAATAAAATGTTTGAGTATTTACTAAATTCTATGCTGATGTTCTGAGCGTGCTTGGAGTCTGTGAAGTATTTTATGAGAACCTGAGTGTTGTGTTCTAGAAACTAATTAAACTTATTTGTCTATAGACTATGGGTTTTCAGACAAAACTTCCCTGTGAATTTTTGATAAATATTAGATTGTGTGAGAAACTAGGTGAAAAAAAAATATACATCACAGAAAACAACATCAGTCTAAGCAACAATTTAATATTTATTTTCTTCTTGGCAGTGAATACAGAAGAAATCACAACAGTTCAAGTAAAGACATTTTCCTGAGGAAGGTGAGTTAAATGAAAGATGATGATAATGTCAGCTAATTTCTAAGAAGTTGGAGTTTTGTGGTTGCCAGAGCCAGACGTGCTTTGGCAAGTAGAGTTAGGTGTGTCAGGTTCTAATACAGTGGCTTCTAGCCCACTATTTGGACATTACAGGTTTAAATTACTGGCATTACTTTCACTGACATAGTTTTCCCAGGAGTCGTGGCATGATTCCTGGAATTTCAAAATATTGAGATTATTATTGTTTAATTTGAATGAAGGACCTCAAAAAATTGAAAAGATGTAGACAATCTGTGTTGAAGAATAAACTGAGATATTACAATTTATTTCCTTGAAGCATGTAGATAGGGAGGGAAAGGCAAAAAAAAAAAAAGGGGGGAAAAAATGGTGCCACCTGGAAGTACTGGAAGTATCTGAAATTCCCTCCACAACATGAAGTTAATCCAGACTAATATCTGTTTGGGAAAGCTCCTTACATGTACATCTGATACTGAAAGGTTTTTGACAGTGGTATTGTCTGCATAGCAGACAGGTGTATTTGTATTTTAAAGTGACAGAAAAATTTCTCCACTGGGTGAAGATAAATGAACTGGTGAGTTTTCTTGTTCTTCCTGAATTTATGTTTGTATTTATGTGATAGGCACAGCAGTTTAATTGCATTTTTCTATATAGTTTGCATTGCTTGCACACCTAAATGCAGTCACAGAACTACTGAATGCTATTAAGGTCCCTTCATTGCTTAGTGACAGAAGACAGCCACAGTGAGATTTCCAAAGCATATTCCCATCACTTTCCTGTCACAAAGCATAGGGGTGGCAGACTGACCCCCAAACTGGCCTGCTGGGCTTGCAACAAATTCATCCGAATGAATTTCAGATGAAGATGGTGTGGGGAAAAAAGGTCTGAAGGGACACGTTAGTAGCTTGTTTGGCAAAAGTTTGACTGAGAACAAATGATGAAGTTTTAAGTGCTTTCAATTTGCATTTGTTTTACTTACCAGTGGTATTAAATGAATAGTTTACGTTTTGCTGATATTAGGGTTTGGACAGTATTAACATTTGGGTCAAACAACATAAGTTTATATAGAACATATAGAGGGAAAAATGGTGATGTGTGACTTTGTTCTTTCCACGCTTAGGACTCACACTGGAACAGTAATGAGAAGGCAAATGTATGATTGTTTTCTCCTTCTGTAATAATTCTTACTTCAATTCCTTAGATGTTTCATGAATTTCAGTATTGAAGACTCAGCTTGTTCTTAACTCGATGTCTGCCTTTGCAGGACCTAAGCCCTTTTCACATGCTGGAAGTAACGGCCAGTAACCATCACACTCACTCTGCTTTTAGGGAGGAGCTGAACGGCTGCACTGGGAGCTCCTTACACTGCAGTGGTGTTAAGAAGTATGTGCTTTCTCTACATTGTAGATTTTAAGAGGCTGAATTTTCAAAACTCATAATTTAGCAATTTTTTTAGTTTGTTAAAAAAAGAAAAAGGGCTATTGCCTTTCATTAATATTCTAGTCCTGGATATGTGGAAATACTTTAGGTCTCTGAGTTTAAATGAGCAGAGGTCTTGGGAAGTTCAGACACGTAGGGTTTCGACCTTAGAATGGGTGTGATGATTCAGAAAATGTCATTCATGTTTTACCTACTACTAGAAACACTTTTGTCTTTGGGTGATTTAAGTTTCACATAAAGTTCTGGACATTTGGAGGGAAACCTCTATTTCAGTCTGCTTCCATTCCTTTCAAGGAAAAAATATTTATCTTCAAATTAAGAGCGTAATAGGGGGTGTGCATACAAGTTCTTTAAAATGTGAAAGTATTCGTGCAAATGTCTCATGTCTTCAGAGTTCCATGATGAATCTTTTTTGTTTGGACACAAAAGAAAGGAAGTTGCTTTCCAAATTTATGGAAGCACTTTAGCATTTGCTTTTTCACGTGTGTGAAATGGCTGGCACTTACACCCAGGTCTATATCATAATCTAATAAACCTTTAATCCAGAAGAGTCTTTAAACCACTCTTTCTGAGTAATTTAAGCTGTTGTATCTGCCTGCCTGTAAAAGATGGATAATAATACCATTCATCTGGGAACTATCTTCATTAATAAATTTGGATGAGATTCCATTCACTCTTTTCATCTGTGCTTGATACAGAATTCTGCAGGTGCAGTCAAAGGTGAAATTGGGAGGGAAGAGGAGGAAAAAAGAATGTCTTACTTCATAGTAGAACATTTTTCCCTTTAATTTTTACCATTCTGACATATCACTTTGTCTGATTGTTCACTCTTACTACTGCAGCACCAAAACTAGTTTTCAGTAGGCTTTGTTGCCATCAAATATGAATGTTCTTTTTCCTGTGTTTATAGCAATTAAATGCAATAGAGATCATCTTGAACCTGAAAATACAGACCATGGTTCAGAACCTGGGATGTACAGTTTTACAGTATCCATCTTGCTGTCATTTATATTTCACGTGTGTGTGAAATCCTGTCTCAGTTCTTCTGTAATTTGTGTACAAGAAAAAAAAAACCCAAAACATGGAAAGGCCTCATCTACCTGTTAGTAATTATAATAATAGAAATCTAAGAAGCCTCATCTGTTGCTCATCTGTTTAAAGCAAGATTGAGTAATCTGGAGCAGTCCTGAAGATCATATGCTTTTCTTTTGCTCGGTTCCCTACTTAGCAGAATTATCAACGCTAAGATCATTTCATTTTCTGGTCTGTGAAATTGTTTAATTTGTGGTTACAGTGCCTTTAATTTCAGGAATGCATGCCCTTCTTCAGTCAGATAGCACCTCAGTGCCAAAGTGGAGCTACTGGAGCCCCCTCGTGTGCCCTGTGCTACAATATGAGCATTGTGCTTGTCCTGGCAAGAAGCCCTGTGGGAACCTCAGAGGTACACAGTGCTGTGAGCAGTCTGGAATGACTCACAAGTTGGTTGTCAGACTTGTGTGGTGATTTGCCAGCCAGAATTACCTCAGGTTCATGAGGACACCAAGAGAAGTCGTTCTCCCCTCACAGCGCTCTGAATTTCATAAAACCTGTAAGAGCTGAAATGAGAAGGACTTCTGATACTTTCCAAGTTTTGTTGAAATAGACCAAAAGTGAAGTGGTCAGTGACACCTCAAAGATGAGCAGTGGTGGTTACAGAAGTCTAGCTTTTCTTGAGGAGGAAGGTTTCTGCCTTAGTGAGTTTAGGAACTAGTGAAATATTTCTAAAACTTTAGAAATTTCTATTTTTCGCATTTTCCATCTGATAAAAAAGTTATCATTGCACCCCTATCCCCACCCTGAATTTTACTGTATAGAAGGGACAGATGAGCTATCTGATGAACATATTAAGTGTTTAAGTGCTTTAGAACTTTAGAATCACCAGCTTTGGGTTCATCTACAGATGACAAAGGCTCAAAATAATTATGAGTGGCGTGTGAAAGCAGATTCTACTTTCATTGAGTTTATAGGTTTAACAATGTGAATATTTTAATTTTTCTCAATATTTTCTACTGCTTTCTATCAAAGATATTGAATGGACCAAATCATGCTGCATGCACCACGAATGCCAACTAGTTCTTTATCCACCTACCACTGGAATATTATGGGTCAATTTAGCAAGCTCGTTAATGGCAACCATTTTTATTCCCTTTGCTCCTATTTCAAATCCCAAAAGGTGAATTCCTATACAGTCAGGTCAACATGTAGATGACCAATTTATGTTGTAATTCCTAAAACAGGGTGTTTAGAGTTTATGCTCGCTATGGCTCACCAGTGCTGAGCATTCCCAGATTACTTTTCTTTACTTACATGGATTCTGACTGGAAACAATATTAATTTTCATTAACCTGTCTTTCTAAGATAATGAATTTGGATTTAGAGCTTTCAAAAAAGATGTTAATTAACAATTATATTTACGTCAAAACGTTACTTGGGATCCTGGCTTTTCTTTCTGTTTTATACTGTGTGTCCACTTTTTCAGAATGCTGCAGTAATTCCACCATCAGGTAAAATGTTCTGCAACTCTCAGAGATAGCCTGAGAAAGTCGATTCTACCTACTGTTTTTTCCAGATTAGATTGGTTTATAAATTGGTCTGGAATGTGAATTTCCTTCTCTGGTGTGGTCTTTCGTTAAAAGCTATCTTTACATCATGATAAAACTTTTCTTTAAAAAACAAAATACTTAATTTCATTAATCTGTTTAGCAATACCAATATAATGAGCCATAATATTGATTCTTTTACTTAGGATTTAAAATCTCTATTTCTTTCCACAGAATTAAATGCTTCAAACTGATACTCAACCTCCTTACAGTCCCCTCTTTAATTTAGTTGTTATAATTAGGCATTAACTGGTGTCGGTGGTATAGCCAGTTACAAGCCATTCTGTTCTGCTTGTCTTGATTATCACAGTTTGGATGTAAAGTAAATTAGAATGAAAGACTATACAGTCCAATTACAGATAAAAGCAGCAAACTCTACTGCTGTAATTAGATGCCAGTACTATTTTTCTTAGATTTTCTATCTCTGAGGGCATTTCTTGTAGCTACTTTGCTGAAGCTAATGTTTAAAGATTTTATAAACGCTTTCTGTCTTTGTGGCATCATCTTTGCTCCTTAAACTT
Source organism: Myiozetetes cayanensis (assembly GCF_022539395.1). Classification (NCBI taxonomy): domain Eukaryota; kingdom Metazoa; phylum Chordata; class Aves; order Passeriformes; family Tyrannidae; genus Myiozetetes; species Myiozetetes cayanensis. Next base: position 3,341,655 of record NW_026087270.1, read on the forward strand.
TAGTGGCATGTTTTGAGGTGCAGGATCTGTGTCTGTGTATTCCTTGCCCATGATTCACTTTTGTCTGAAGCTGATGTGTTATCCATATTATGAGTGTATAATAACTGTGTTCAAACTTTCCATTTGTAGCAGTGAGGAGGTACCTTCTTTTTGCCATAATGCAAAATAGTACCATCCATTTCTCCTCTGCCATAGCAGATATGAGTGGGTGAGCTGAGGGTTTTGCTGTCTTCCTACCTCAGTGATTTCTTCACCAGAGGACAGTTCTCTTCCCAGATCTGCTGTGAGTCTCTAGTGTACCTCATTGACAGCCACACATTTTAAATAGAACCTCCCAGAATTCATTAAAAAGAAGATTTGCTTCAAAGTGTTCTTGGAATAAGGGGGAGACAAAGAACTCAGAAGGCAGTTGGCTCAAGGTCATATAAAGTTTCCTGACTCCCAGCCCCATATCCTCCAAACCAGGTATTTTTTTATTATATTCCTAAGGAATCTTTACAAAGTGGCACATAAGTATCCGTAAAGCAGCAAAAGACAATGTAGGTTGGATTTGCTTTGCTGTCTTCTTTGCGAAAAAAAATTTGGGTCCTTTATGAATGGCAATAAAGCTTTAGGTCTGAATTCACTGAAACTTGATGGAACAGACAAGAACCATTTAATCCTCAGCAAGGTCACTGTAAATATGACATTTTTGGTACTTTTACTTGCAGGCAGTTGTGCTAAGGCAGTTTGTAAATGCAAGGAATACTTTATGCCAGCAAAAAAATACAAACTGCTGTATTCATCCTTGAGTCCTTGGGGTAAAAGGAAATGCATTTGAAATAATTTAGGGAAAGACTGGTGTTTGCTACAGCTGATCAAAAGCGCCAAATAGAATAACTTTTGTAATAAAAAGTTCAAATGTATAGTTTTGTTGTGGGAAAGACTTAATTTCAGTTAATATGCTGCTGGAGCGCTGCATTAAAATAATTGGCTTCAACTGTTTTGTTTTGGCAAAGTTGTTTCAAGTCACTCCAGTGCATTCTAAGTATTACAATTAGTATTATACGTGTTACTCAATATTTCACATGCTACAAAATCTAAACCCGTTTGAATCAGAGTAAGATTGCTGAAGAAATAATGTCTTTATATGATTTTTATTTTTAATGGGATAATATTTTACTAGAGAATAAAAGAATTGTTGTTTTGCAACAATTGCAATTCCTTTTTTTTTTCTAACTGAAATAATTAACAGCCAGTTATTGAACAGTTTTCTAGCTCTTTAGCAACCAGTAATATGAATTATGTCACTGACTATACAAAGCGTTATTCTGTAAATTCATAAAATATCATTTCTACGTGATAAAACTTTCAAATTAGTACAAATTTGTTCCAACAAGGATAGTGCCAGAAATTAGCTCAGACAAGCAAAATGTGTGTTGCTTGTTGTGTGTGAAATTTGCCTGACTAGAATACAGTCAACCTATTTGGGTGTTGGGTCAGTCTCACAGACTCTTGGAGGTGACCTGAACCTCTGGAGCAGAGCTGGGCAGTGAAGGCTGTGCCACCAGTTACTGAAACAGCAGCTACAACTTCTTCACACCACCAGAACAACTCATTGAAAACATCAAAGGCTTCTATGTAAGAGCTCCACAGTGGACTTCACATTGTCTGGAGAACTTATAGAAACTTCTATCACTATAGAAACAGTAAATCTATAGAAATTATATATATATCATTAGATACCGTTATTGGGGTGGTGCTATAGCTGGTAGTAAAAGACATTTAAAAAACGTGCTTCTATTATTGATGTTTGTCCCTTACATGCTGTGTTTGGTTATCATTTTAATGTACTAGTGGAGCAGAAAAGACTCACGTTGCTGATTCTCTAGGGTAAGTTTAATTGGTAATTTAAACAAAAATGATAATTAAAAAAAACCATTTAGGAAGTTTCATTTTTCAAAGCAATGTTAAAAGTTTCTGTTTCACAGCAAAGGTACAGAAAATTATATATGTTGATTTAAGGAGATTCAGTTTTACATGATTAATTTTCTAAACATCATTTAAGGTGTAAGCAAAGCATATATTTTCTTGTGGAACTAAATTGGTCTGACCCCTTGCTAATTTTACCTACAATTAGTTTGGTGTAATTATCACAGCATACAATTTAGTCTGCTTCCACAAAAAAATTATTGTTCATGGGGCCATAAAACTCTTTAAAAATTGCTTAATGAACAACTCAGCCATGAGTATGTCTTGGAAGATGAGAATTGCTATTAAATATGTAGAACATGAAGATGCAATGTGTGTACATTGTACACTTCAAACTTGGTATAAAACCAAGCCCCCAGACATTTTGCGGCTTGGAAAGAATATCATGAGGTCACAAACCGAAAAGCTGTATCTAAATATATCAGGCTGAATTAAGATGACACATGCAAGCTAAATCCTGGTATATCCTGATTTCTGAGAGCTTGCATTTTCCACCATAGTATGATCTTACTTTGAACTCAGGTTTTCTTTTGTTGATGGTTGTTTTTCCTTTAAGTAAAAAATGGTGCCATCATTTATATGTAGGATTTTGAAGTGAATTATGTGCTGATAGTTAAGGTAAAATTGATTGGTGTCATTGCTTCCTAAAGCTAGAAGACACAGACCAAGTTAATTTCTATTTTAAAGTAAAGGGAACTGATGAAACTTCTGCCAGACTTGAATCATCCAGTGGTCCAGAACTGAGGATCAGTCCATAGTGAGAGTATTCAAACACTTATGCAGCACCTGTGCTTCTATCAGGACTGATCCACATCTTATTTTGCTGCATGAATCCACAGAATTAGCTTCTGATTTATAATACATATGCTTTGCTCATGAGAGAAGCAAAACAGATTTCTTCTGTCATCAATTCTTACAGAGACTGAGGAAATTTTTCCTTTATTTCCTCTGCAGACAGTGCTAAAGATACCAACTCTCATTGAACCTTTTTTCTTTTCTCAGGTTAAAATAAAGAAGAAAGAAAGGTATTGGAGTTTTATAGGTATGGCTAGAGGGACAAATCTCCTTCCTGAACTCCCAGGTTTGTCAGAGAGGAACCCTTTGCATGACAGCTTGAAGGGTACGTAGAAATGCTGTTATATATTTCTGCAAGCCTTCACTTCCAACAGAAGAGTACTGGGATTTTGTTTTGGTTGTGGAAACCAATGCTACTCAAGGAAGAGTCACTCCTCAGTATGGGAACTTTTTGTGGAAGAGAACTGGAGATAGGTCTGGATTGATTCTCCGTGCATAGTATAATTCTATTGGAAAAAAGCCCCCAGACTTGCCAAAGAGTTGGAAGTGGGATTTCCAATGGGAGATAAATAGCACCTAAAGCCAACCTCTGGGGGGAATTTAGGTAAGAGCAGTCAACATGGGGTTTGGGTTATATATCCAGAATTAGGGGGAAAGGATCATTGCTGTTTTCATTTCCTAAGAGCAACTTGAATTGTCTGCATCTTAACCTATGCATTTTCTATAGCATCTATCACCACATCAGCATGATGCTGACTTATGATTTCTCCTCTTTTAAAAACTTCTTCCTTAAACCACTTTTATGTGTTGAAATCCAATCATGATTTCCTACTGCTGCAGCATATTAAGAAACCTGTTTCCATTGCCAGTTCGTAGCAGGAAAGATGTAATTGAGCTTCAAAATATTGTTTCTATTCTAAGTTTTGTCAACAGTGTAAAATAAAGTCTTCTGGGTGAAATTTTCAAGTTGCATACAACATTAGCCAAAATAGTGTCTCTCATAAAAGTCCCTTTGTCTTTATTGGACAAAAAGGTGAATAATGCATGTTTGGGTTTGTTTTGTTTTTGTTTTTTTAAAATACCATTTATTGTAATACTTCGTGGTTTCGGAAGATCTTATTTCACTGTTTGCCATACAGACTCCAGAAAGCATCTTGTGCACGACTCAAGACCTCTTTCCCTAGAAAAGTAATGGAGTACCTTTTGGCAACCTTCCAACTAATAGTCTGCTCCAGATGGCATTGCTTACAACTTCTAAGAAGCACAGGAACAGACAGCAACTGCCTTATTCTTTCTGTCAAATAAACAATCCGTGTTTTGGTAGGTTGGGATGTGGTAAAAATAAATCAAGCTTCATGAGCAGTAAGCTGAGCTTGTAAGTAGAACTGTTCAGCTTTGGAGGTCGAGTTGCCTACTATCAAGTTCAGAAAGGAATTCCAGATAATACCTTGTGGCAAGCCAAATGTTAGTAGGCTCAGTTTCTAGCCTGGCTTCTCTGTAAGGAAAAGGGCCACACTCTAAAAACGTGATGCCTTGTGGTGACAAAATGAGCGAGCAGGGTCAGGGCTACTGCTTGAACAGCTCACAGCTCTTCTCTTTTGGCAATTCAGAGACTGGAAGACTAAGCATGATATATTGTGATGCAACTGTGTACAGTATGATACAGGATGAAATCGTAGGCAAAACCTTCTGTTTGCTTAAGTAACAGTGCAGTCACCTTGTTATCAAAGTGGTCAGTCTGTAAGTGTAATTAACAACTTGTTTTTTCCTGCTTGTTTATTCCTTGCATTCTGTAAGTAAAGATCTATCAGCAATTCATGAGAGTTAAACCCTGAAAAGTATTGTTATGAGTTTGTTGTATAGAAAACAATGATATAATTGAGATTATTTGTCCATTTCATGGGAAGAGTCACAAAACCTGTAAATATGTTGATTTTATCTTTAATTCTTTGTTTTCCTTGTATGTGCTCAGTGCATGTCATTTTCTTGGTCTGTCAGAAGCCCTCAAAATAGCAGTAATTAATCTTCAGTGATACTGAGTATTCTATTAGCTATGAATAATAACTTTTACTTTCACTAAGAGGGATTTTTTTAACCTTTGTGGAATGCAAAGTATTGTTCTCAATTAGTTACAATGATGAGAGAAATAGAAACTGTAGTTATGGGAAAGTTACTATAAGCAACTCAGACCAAATGTTTAATTGGCATAGACTGGCCTTGCTCCATGTTTTGTGTGCAATTATAACCACCTTCCTGAAGCCCAGATTTTGCCCTTGGAGACAGTAATTTGAGAATTTTTTTCCCTACATATGTTTTTTCTCTATGACAGATGACTGTCTACACAGCTCACAACTGTACCTGGGTATCAGGCTTATGGGCAAAACTCCCTCTTTGTGGAGACGTGGCAGAGGAGGATTATAGGAAACTTTTGGATTCCTTAAGCAACTAATTGACTAAGCAAAGAATTAAGTTAATATCTATTGCACCTTATAGATTTTACATTTGAATCTTTCCACACAAGTTAGTGGCAACACTCACCCAGAATTTACATTGGAGTCAAGAGCAGAGCCTGACTCTGTAAAGATTTTTCTCTGTCATCCCACATGTTACTTTCACTTACAAGAATGACAGTCACGACTATTTATGTTGGAAATTCTACCCTTAGGTCTCCTGGAATTTACATGACCCAAATATTTAAACAAGAGGTTTTAATATTTTACAGTCTTTTAAGTATCGGATGGAGTTCAGCTTCTTACTGCAATTTGGAATATGAGTTGATCTAATTCCATGGAGTAAATTGGCTCAATAACTGGAGTTGGGGGAGGGTAGTTTAGAATTTGTTAATATTGCTAAAGCTTATATAGAAGTTTACTGACAATTTATTATTTGGAGCTGCTACACTTCTTTCCAACAGCGGAAAGAATGGAAGTTACAAGAGATTGCTAAAAGGATGTATGCATATATATCTATATATATGAACAAAAAAGGTTTTATTAATATGCGTGTGCATGGTTAGTGTATGTGCACTTGTGTACACAGTAAATGGTACAACACTAATTTGAAAAGTAGAAGGAATAGAAGCAGGATAAAAAAACAAGAACAAAAAGTTAAATAACTATACCATTCATTCTGAGCATATCACACAGAATTCCATTAGGAAAAACAATAAAAAATGTGCTTTTAATCTGAGAATAAAAACCCCCTAGTAAAATAAAAATGAGATCCATTAATGAAAATAATGGATTTTATCCAAACTAGTTAAATACTGGGCTTATAATTATTTTTTTTTAGTTGATGATGCAGTAGTTTTAGTTACATACTGGTTTGCTAAAGTGCAATTAGTACCACCACATAATTTTAAGAACAAGACGAATTGATATATGTATATACACACACACATATATATATATTTAAATTTAACATTTCCAGGATGGCTGTGGCTAAAAAACAAATAAACAAGCAAACCACTACAAAAAAACCTAATCTTTGGATGGCATATTGAAAAGAAATGGCTAAGACATTTTGGAATGTGATTAGTCCTGAGCAAATGGGTTAATGGGCCAATAATGTGATAATACTACCTAAAGGCAGTTTAGTTTAAGAGATACTTCATTTTTAGTCACAAAATTTGTGATGTTGTTTGTGATTCTGGAATATTTTCAGTTGATAAGTTGAAATTATTTACTTCAGATACAATGGATCAAGACACTATGTTATGAAAATTCATTTACACACGTTTTCTGTCTTTATTTTTTCTCACTTTAGTCTTCCTTGTGTGCTTTCCCCTGTTGGTCTTTTGTGTCCTAAAAGACTAGATGTGATTAGAAGTTAAATTTAAATTGCATGGATAAATGATTAACTTATTAGAAATCACAATTCACAACTTAATTTATCACATGCCTCCCTAATTTTTCACATGGTGATTACAAGTGGGGGTTATATGAAAAATTTGAGACTTATAAGATAAATTGCAAAACCATGTGATAAATGTACTTATCATGCACCTTTTGGCAGCTTTACCTCCTCTCTGCTTGCTCATCCATCTCTCCTGGGACTTATTCTAATGCTCTAAACCTATGAGCTGAGTCAATAAATCACTGAAATTTTAAAATCACACCCTTCTAGAGCTGTTTTGTGCCCTTTTTGCCAAATGGAGATTTGCCTTTGCCAGTTCAAGTCCTGTCAAGTTTCTGTAAAGTGCTGTGGTTGTTCTGTGGTCAGTGGCTTTTTGATTTTGGGGAGTGGTGATTCCTAACGTTCCAAAGGGATACAGGCTTTGATTTCTCACACTTCTCCCATGAGATATTTGTTATACACGTGGAGTGAGACATCTCTGTTTGTGCCTACTTCAGAACTACCTCTGTTTGTAGGGAAGCATTTCTTCTGGAGCTCTCTGGATCGTAGTTCAAATTGTAGTTTATGTGCCTGTAACATAATTTGCAGATGTTTATCACTGACCACCTTCTGACACGTTTTCAGAGACACTTTTCTAAACCCAAATTTCAACTTTTATAAACACTGGTTATGCAAAATACATTACAAAGAATTTGATGTAATACACAAGGTGCATTTTCAATCTTTCCCTGTATGCAAACTGGCAAAAAACTTCGTATGTGTTGCAAAATAACTTCCTTAACTGCAGAATGAACTGTTCCTAGATGGGGGAAAAGGAAGAGGAGAACTCAGTAAAAATAATTAAAACAAAGCAGGGATTTGCTACTTTTCACTCTTACTGATATTCCAGGTATAATAAATATTATATACGTTTACATCTATTACAGAATAATGTAATGTTATTGTTGTTATTTATAACATAAATGTTTGTTAATGTGTGTAATTTCATATATTGTGTATGTTTTTAGTATATTAAAGCGTCCTTTCATTTATTGTGTAAATATTATAAGAGTAACTTTTTTTTCTGCAATGGAGAAAGAAACCATGTTCCTGTGCAACTGGTTAGAGCTGAAGTTTGTCAATTAATTTCTATAATCTTTTTCTCTACAGGGAGAGATGATTCCTTTATTTCTTTGTGATCTTTGGATAGTGGAACCAGATGAGAGAAATGCTTGTTTTGGCACTTCCCCAAAGGGAAATACAGATTTTGATGTTGGCAAAGATGACTTCAGCAAATAGTGCACATAAAAAGATAGCATTTCGTGCAAGTTCATAAGGAAAAACCACAGAATAGAATAACTTTTATGAAGAAAGTCTATGCCTTACTTGGTGAATAGGTCCCTGTGCTATCATAATAATGCCCAGTTCTACAACTACAAACACTTATTTGTTCAAAGTGAATATTAACATTGTAATTTACTATCTAATTACAATTTTTATAGTAATAACTGAAAATGTGTTGTTAAAAAGCATCACATTTGCTGCCTCACACTCCAGACTGTTCTCAGCATAGTCATGTATGACTTGTGTCAATCTCAAAGCATTACAGAGATTTCATAGAAAGCACTGATGTGGATTTTTTCAAAGTTTCACACTCAAACCTTTTTATAAAAGAATGTTTTAGAGAGCTACTCTTAATGCTCCAGTATCACAGTCACATTGCAGCTGATGAATAACTTCTGTAAGCTTTAATGGAGGCAGGATTAGCCCTGTGAACAATTGGTTTGCATAGCAAGTCTTATTCTTGTAAAAGGCCTTTGCATTTTATTTCTTAAGGAATGTATTTCACTAATTTGAAAGGTTCTAAAGGAATGGGTAATCTTGTAAAAGGTTGCTTTTTTTTGTCATCTAATCTGAAAGACTTTTCACTTAAAGCTACAGAATTAAAAACCAATTGAAAAAATGAATGCAGTATTAATACTTTAAAATAAGGCATTAATAAAACATAGTTAGTTGGTAGTGATTATTACTAAATTATGTGATTTTTATTAGAAAATTATTGTGAAAGAACTGCAAAAATAAGTTTTACTAGTAATATCATCGATGTACTTTTGAAAAATGTACTATCTTAATTATAACTTATATAAACAGGAAAATTTTCAGAAAAGGTAAATTCTATTAATTTCCATTTATTTGAAGTTGATAAAAATATTTATATTTTGTTATATTAATGTTATATTAGTGTATGTATGCTATATTGATATATTAATTTATATTAAATTATATTCATAACTGTTATTAGCAATTACAAATAAGGTTTGATAATTATAATATAATTATAGTGCAGACTAAAAAATAGCTGATGAGTTTCAGGGTATAAAAATCCTGGAACATCTCAAATAAAAGTATGTGGTACCTGTCAATAGATATATCTCTCTTTAAAGACTTAACCTAAAAAATTATACCAACACGTTTGTTGTAGGAGAGATACTAGCCCTGTAGATTTCTTCACATACATGGATTGTGTGTGTGAGTGCCTAAACATGCTGCTTTGATAAATATGTTATGGGTTTGATAGGGCATTTTTCTCTGATAGGCAAAAGAAAGCACAGTTTTGCAACTTCGAACTTTGTGTCTTTAATCATAAAGCTAAAAATGCTGTCATAACTCAGCAGTCAATTATTATTGCACATGCAGTATGAAGTATTGTGAATTCCACTAATGGTATCAGGTTGCTGCCTGTTAGAGCACACAGTGATGGGTTTTTTCCCATTGTCTTTGGATAAACACAGTACCAAACCCCAAGCTATTGTGTGCTGTTTACAGGAGAAATTAATCATTTCTTCTCATTATCAATAAGATTCAAATGTAAATTTCCCTCAAACAGCAGAGTGCTTTTTGCGTGACTTTTCCCATCAAAATCCTCTCTGCTGGTCTTGCTCCTGAGAGAAAGGTGAAGGAGCACTGTGACCATCGTTTGCAATCTTCCTGTTGTCATTTATGCCATCCCAGAAAGAAAGGCTCCAGAGTTCAGATGGGAGAAAGCAAGCAGTATCTTGGGGAATAGCTGATATTTAATTGATTTTGTTTTGCTTTGCTAAATTGATTGTTTTCTTGCTAAGGAAATGAACAACTGTGCACCGTTCTTTTATTGTTATCAGCTGATTGTACTTGTTTTACTGCATATTGTGCACTAGAATGAGTGACCTAAAATGAATGCAAACATTAAATGCACACACTCACAATGCAGCATGCACAGAAGCCTATAAGAATTTGCAGATAACTTTGCCTAGACAAGCAATTTTTAAGACATCATAAGATGTGGGGGTTCAACCTCATGAAATTATGCAGGGAATAGACTGGGTTTGTTGGAGAGCAAAGCTGGCATCCGTGTAGCAGATAGATGTAAGCTGGTACCATGATCAGGGGAGGCAGATACAGGTGGCACTGGGGTAGGCAAGCAGCTTGAGGGGCATTCAGGGGGATTTTCAAGCGACAGCAGAGATTTTTCAATGTAAGTAGAGTACGATTCATTAACCAGAACAAAACCAAGGAAAGTTTCTGTGACACATGTCAGGAATGGGACTGTGTGTCCCTGGGGAATGCTAATTGATAACTACTATAAGTTCATGGGGAAGGGCTCCCTGAAAAGCTAATGTGTGAGAGTCTGCTGGGAATCCTAAGTTTTGGGGGATATAAAATTTTTTGGTAGAGAAAAGTTATAGTGTTTCTCATTTTTCCGAGGGACTTTGTTCCTGTGAAAACTGTGCTGAGACAGCTGCAGTCATCAGAGAGACATCATAACTTCGCTTGTTAAGGTCATCGTCTGTTGAAAGTGTTTTGTCACGGAGTAGAGATGGCTACTTTCACTGCCAAAAAGCCACTTAAAAAGATTGACAAGAGAGATTAAAGAGGATACAGAAATTTTGGAAGATGTTCCTTTAACCTTTTAATATGGTGCCATCTTGGCAGTAGTGAGTCTATGGCAGGATTAGTTAGGGACCAAGCATTTCTGGAATTGTGTTCCTGGGTTTTTTTGTCTCCTTCCATTTGAGGTATCAATTAAGAGCAATTTCACCAGGGCAGTAAAGCAAGAGAGTAAACAGTAAATAAGCAACAAGCAAAATTAAAAACGGTAATGAGCCTTATGAATATGGTAGTGTCATAAAGCTTGAAATGCATTTATTTTGGAGCTTAGCATGTTCTGGGAAAACTTGATGACTTTGTGAATGTATTGTCTCATTTTACATTGCAGAGATTCTGTTTATTGGCCCTGGAGGCTGACAATGACCCAACAACACCTGTGCCCAAACGTTTTCTGAACCTTGGCAGCGACAGGCACGTTCTTGATGCAGCAGAGTTGTGGATCCACGTGTCCTCAAGACAGGGGAGAGTAGCAGACTTTACCCTTGCAAGGAGAAACAGTTGAGTTGCAAAATGACATTTACTAGCATGATCCATCTTCATGAAAACTGGTGCTTCTGTGTCTGTGCAGCACTAGTGCCAACCACAAGTCAGGGAACTTTGCTTTGGTAACTGAATACTGGGCACAGGAGATCTCACCAGAACTGGGAAACCTCGAGGTATTTAGTTTCTTTATCAGCTAAAGGAATTCATAAATTCATGTTCATAGTGCCTTTTAACATGGATCCTAGCTACATATAGCCTTTGCATACTGGGAAGAGAGAAGGTTTATGTTGCATATTCAGAAGAAACTCTTCCCTGTGAGGGTGGGGAGGCCCTGGCACAGGTTGCCCAGAGAAACTGTGGCTGCCCCATCCCTGGAAGTGTTCAAGGCCAGGTTGGACAGGGCTTGGAGCAACCTGGTCTAGTGGCAGCTGTCCCTGCCATGGCAGGAGGTTTGGAATGAGGTGGTCTTTAAAGTTCCTTCCAGCCCAAACCACTTGGGATTTTGGGATGGGAAAGCATTCGTTATTTTTTGAGGGCCCCTAAATAAAGTCTGACAGAGAAAGGTGAAACAGTAAAGACGTATCCTGTGTTAAAGAAGGTTTGTGATTATTCTGAATTATCTAAAAAAATAGTTCAATGAAAACTTATGCAAGATTAAACAGTTGTGCAATCCCCAGGGTTCAGCAAAGGAGATATTAGTGTTTTACCTATCGATAAGTTCAAGGGTGATTACTTAAGCAAACTGTCAGTTTTTCATTAAAAAAGCATTTTACATAAGTGAAAATCCTGGTCTGTAATGTCACTTCTGTAGTTTCTGTGTGGCCATGCCTACAATAAGGGTAGAATTTCATTAAAGCAAGGCCTCAAGCATACACAGGTGGATTTTATTTTTAAATAGGACTATCTATATAGATTATAGGAGGAAACTTCTGTGAATGTGGTATTTCAGAAGCACTGGGAAGCAATTAGGATCATCCATTTAGTAAATTTTGGTGGTCAGAAAGGCATTAGCTAGGATCAGGTTTTCTCATTCATCATACCCTGTTACTTATGGATAACCAAGGTGATACGGTGTCTTGCTAATTCTCAGATATCATTATATAATATAATTGTGTTCTTGAGAGGCTGTTGAAGGCCATTTCCAATTACCATTGTATATAGGAAACATTGGTTTTAAAACAGTGAGGTTAAGTGTGACACAGCAAACACAAAGCAATCAGGTCATTGGGGTGTGTGCTGTGTTGGGAGAATGGTTATTTCTCTGTGTGTGCACTGCAGGAGAGAGCAATTTTGTGTATTGAAAGCTTGAACTGACGGTGACAGTAAGAAAGGTATTTGGCTATTTTTAAGATAGAATTCGAGATGCCAAGATCACTGGGTTCATGCTACTACCATGGAGTGTGCCAAGAAACTAAAAGCAGTTGATAAAACCCAGAAAAATTGTAAATCAAAAGCTAGAAAGCTTTTGAAAAATTTTAAAAGTGGGATATACGTAGAGATGATCATATAATTCTGAAAAAGAGCTTTGATTGCCTCACAGAGATTGCTGTGTGCCAGCATGTTAATGGTCAGACCCTAATGAATATCCCAGTAGTTTGGATGTTTATATGAATATTCTCTCTCTCTAAAAAGATGAGCTTAAAACCTTAACTTTGCTGGGCTTTTATGTATATGTATCCTTTAATCTGGACTCTGTATTGGTGGGATTATTCCCATGAATGAGGTTTTGCAGGCTTGGTCCCAACACTTATGCGATGGATTATATCGACACATTTGCTACATCATTGGTCAGAATGAATTCAGCTGTGTTTGTGCACATGGTGCTGTGTCAATTTTCCTTTCGCAGGAAATTGTCCAGTAAAGAACATGAGATAAATGCTGCACGGTTCTTCTGTACCAAAGAAGCAAAAGACAAATCTCAGATCCTTTCTTCCACTGATTCAAACTTCCTTCAGAAGCATGATCTAATACTGGACTGTTCTCCAACTGTTGCTTAAAAGGCAAAAGCCCCCTATGCCACTAAGCTGTCAGTTCGAGAAACACAAAAATTCTTGCTGAGACTTTGGGGAAAACAGAATGAAAAACTTTCTATAGGCTTTATATACATCTTGAATATGTGGTTTTGAGCTGTTTCCCTGATCATTTACTATTCCTTCTCCTTTCTTCTGTTTTAATGTCTGTAAGATAATGTAATGTCCATTGCTTATCATATTTCTGGCCTTTCCTGTCCCTTTTTTGTTCTCAGTTTAGTGTGAACTCTTACTTGGCATTATGGGTATGTGCATAATTAATTTTAAAAACATTGTCAGTTCCAGTGATATCAAAAGTACTATTAGTATGCAATTAGTATGCACATACCTAAGTACCTGGCTGAGTTGTAGCTTTATGTACTCAGAAATATGGACGTTCTTACAAAATCCATGGATTTCAATCCATATCAGTTGAACCATTCCCATTTTCAGTAATGAGATTTTGAAAAGGCTCTGTATTAAAAAAAAGTTTTAAGCTGCTTGTACAATGACCAACATCAGAAAGCACCTGAAAAAATGTTTGCACACTGGGAAATTAATGCTACTAAAGAGCAATTCAGATCCGAAAACTATGGCAGATATCACAGCAGTCATCACAATTTGCATGCCATGAACTTTTCATGACTCTATGCTTGTAATTTATCAGTTGTTCTTCTGTATAAAAACTAGTTAAATAGGCACAAGGTTTATTATTACATACAGAAAACTGCATTAAAAGAAAACCTTACAGATGCAAAGTTAGTAAATACCTAATTAAGTTTAGAATCAAGTTAGCAGCCTTAATTCATCTCCTTTATCTGTACTTACAGTGCTACACCCTGTTTCTTCTTGGGGACATCAGGCATGCGATCCTGGAGGCAGCCAAGAAGTTGAGGACCTGGCAAGGGCAGGTAGATCAGCTGGTAGATCAGAGGCACAGCCACTGCAGCGCTGGTAAGTGACCTTTCCTGGACGAAGAGGGTAAATGGCCAAAGCTGCAGTCCAGGGCTCTGCACAGGATCTCTGTTCTTTGGGGCTCAGGGAGGAAGGACGAAGAACAAGGACCCTACTGAGCCATCCCTTGCTGTGTCACTTTGTCCACACACCCAGCAACTCGTTTGCTTCCCAGGCCCTGGGAACTGCTGCTGTGCTGCTCCTGCACTGCCAAGGGCACCCACCCAGGCTGCTCCTGCTTGAGGAACACCTCAACCGGGGAGTGTGATGGCTGTGCTGGCCAGGGCATGGGGGAGAGGCAAAGTACCTGCTGCCCTGGGCTGGTGGCAGCAGGGGCTTAGACTTGGCTTGCTCAAGGAGGGCTGTGGGCACTACAATGGCCTCTCCTGCCATGGGCCTTGGTGGCCATGCTGCTGCCCCTCCTGCCTCTTCCTGTTGCCTCTAGTGGCAATTTAGAGCTTGTCAGCCCCAGCACTGCCAGCCAGCCTGTATCAGAGCTGTCACATGGCTCCCTGGTGCCTGAGAGCAGCAGCAGCTCCAGCCACCCTGGGCCAGTCCAGATTCAGCACTGACGGGGAAACAACAGCTGGCTCAAAACTCAACCAGCCTGAAAAATGCCATGGGATCAACCATGTGCCAGCCCACAGTGTTGAAACTAGCAACTCCAGCAGTGCCAGTCAGGCAGTGTCAGGGCTCTCCCATGGCACAGTTATACTGGGAAAGAGCATGAAACTTTGGCCTCTTACTCAGCTTTCACCTGCAAGCATTCCCTGTACTGCTTCTTGCATCAGTTCTTGTCCCTGTAAAACCAAAGCCAGTCTCTGTTTTAGGAGAGAAAGGCAGAAGAGTTTCACCAGGACACATGTACAAACACCATGTCCCTGACAGTCCCAGCCCTGCTAGGCAGTGGTGGCTGCTGTAGCCCTGTGCCCGCTCAGTGCTTCCTGCTCAAACTCACTACAAGGGTGGCCTGCGAGTTTCTTGTTGGGTTCTGTGCTTTTGGTTGGTGTGAAGTCAGTGTGTCTGGCTGGAGTGCGGCCTCATGCCCTGACTGGTGGGCTCATTTGTGTATTCTGGGAAGATTTTGAGCTGTTGGGCAGGTGGGACTGAGAGCAGGGAAGGCACCTGGCTTTGGGGTCTTGTGTGATTTTGTTTGTGCAAGGACACTGACTCCTTTTTGGCTCATCCCTGCTCTTTCTAGGTACATTTCCTCCAAGAAAGGGAGAAGTGGAAAGGCAGCATATTCCCTAGCAAGTTTTGTCCTGGGCCTCCATCTGTCTGACGTTCAGCTGCTGTCAACCCTCAAGTCCTTTTCTGCCAGACAGCTTTCCAGCCTCTCTTTCCATGACTGGAGTGTTGCCTGGGGTTGTGAGTCATGGCTGAGCGCCTGACAGGGCAGGTGCAGGAACCAGGCCTGTGCAGGTCTTTCTGTCACTGGTGGCAGGAATGCTGATGGGACATTAAATGGATCATTAAATCTGAAGCTTTCAGTGTTTTTCCTTGACCAATTGAGACCCTGTGGTCAACCTAACTACCTGTAAGTGTGATCAAAAGTACACCTGTCGCTCAAAGTTCCTGGAACACCTCAGTTACAGAATTTGCCTCTTAGTCCCAATTCTCATGCTCATTCACTCTGTTTCCATCCTAGCTGTTTACTGGACTGCTCTTACCGCATTTTATCTTACCTAATTCCCACTCCCAGTCTCTGTATTAATTCCAGTTTTAATGCCCTTTTTTCCTCCATAGCAACTTGTCTGATCTTGGCATTATTTCCAAACATTTGAAGACAAAAGAGGAGGTGACCAAGCTCATACTGAGGTTCATGGTAGCAGGACAAAGGTGATGCTCAAACTAGAACTGGGAAGAATGTGCCTGGATGCAAGGAAAAATAAATTTACTAAGACTGTAATTAAGTTTCAGAAAAGATTCAGAGTTGTGCCTTCACCAGTTTTTGTAGCTTTATAAGATCGAAATGGACAAAGCCATGAGAAATCTGATCTGAATTCTGGGTTGACCCTACTTTTAGCAAGAGACTGGACTATAGACCCAGCAAGGTCTCAACCTGAGAGATCCTACAGCTGTGTGAGAGCATCGCTGGACCTCTGTGCTACAGCTCTGTAAGTTACTACTAAGTATTGGAGAATTGGTTTGGATTAGTTTAGGGTTTTCTTTTTTGGACTTGTCTAATCTAATTTATTGAAGAGGGTTGTCCCTCAGATTCTTTCCTTCATTACTCTCTGTCTTTTATAATTTCAACTTCTCTTCCTGCCTCTGTTTTTAACACCTTTGCCCTCAAGTTTGGGAATACAAAAGCCTTTAAAGGAACAAGTTGACAGAATTTAGTAACCCTGGCAAACTATCCAGTATTCTCTTTGCTGTATTTTTGAATTGAGCTGTTTTGGCTGAGACTTCCTGAAAATAGTAATAATCCAGAGGCAAACACCCAGGAGAGAAAATTGTATCGTGATCTATTGTAGTTCCTTAAAGGGCAAATGAAAACTGTGTTGTAATTATAAGTATGAACGGCTTCATCTCTGATAAAGCTTATTGGGGGTTTCAGCTATGATCTAAATCAATAAGAGATTCCAGGTAAAATGAAAAGGAAAATGTTTTTTTAATCAGAGGCGTTAAAGAGGTGTTCTGCTAAACTTTCTGTGGAAAAATGGTTTGTGTATGTGCACTTCTCTACACTCATGGACACGCAGGTACCTACCTGGAGGGGCATGAGGGGAAGCTTCAACTCCTCTTAAACGTAACATGTAATTGAGGAAGCAAACTTAGTGTTTTAAATAAATATTTAGATATAAATATTTCAAATGAGAGATGAAGTTGATTGTAAGGGCTTTGTGTAATACAGTCAAGGATTTTGACTTAATCTAACAGTTTGAAATATATTTTATAATAATTATTAAGAATGTTGGGATGGCACAGTCTTTTATATTATACTTGTAAGAGATTAATTTGGCTTGTCTTAATGTTAGAGAATTTAGCTAGCAATTTTAAAAATACTACATGAAGTGCAAAGGCATTGCAAATATTTTTAAAATCATGGTTTTTAAACAATTTTGGTTTTCGTGGAATAATGTTTTTCAGTATATTAATATTATATGCAATATAAAATGAATTATTGAATTAGGTCCACACATTATTGATTTCTATCCATACTTGTGACTATTTATAGCATATACTTTTTTCATGTCTCAAATGTGTTTAAATTTTCCCTGGAGCTCATTTTCCCTGGAGTATCATTGATATTTTTAGTAGTATTACTGTACAACTCACATTCAGTAAAACTTCATCTATTTATAAATAGTTCAAAACCACTAAGTGATGTAGAAAAAGTCTTTTGCTTTTCACTGATTGGGATTTGGGTGTTAAATCTTACTTTGAAATCTTGTTCCGTGGTAAGGGAATCTGAACCTGTTCCTGAAGTTTTCATTAGTTTCATAAGGAGAGGATTGTTTTGACAGAGACTCTGAAAAACTGAGTGGTTAAGTTGGAGGGCAGGAGAGTCACCGAAAATGTCTTCAGTGAATAGACATGTAAAATTCCATGTGTCACAAACAGGGCTGATACTGGGCTGTCCTGGGAGAGAGAATGTCAGGGAAAAAATGGTTGTAAAGCTCAGTGGCAGTGGTATGGGTAAAATAACATAATAATGAAGAAAGAGTCAGAATCAGCAGGCGCCGGTGGTGCCTTCCCCTCGTGTCACCTCCGTGTTCCTGCCAGCCCAGTCACCCTGGGCCCAGCCCGGCAGTGGATTATTGCCACCAAATAAGTTCCACCCTGAGTATCCAGGGCTGAAGGGTTCTGTGCTGGAGCAAAAACAGCAGGGAGGGCATTCCATGCACCAGTCCAGGCTGTGGAGAAGGACCTGGGGGTGCTGGTGGAGAACCCGGTGTCCCTGACCAGCAGCGCATCCTGGGGGACAAGACCAGGGCATCCCGAGGTGCGTGAGAAAGGACACTGTCAGCAGGTCAGGGAAGGGATCCTGCCCCTCTGCTCAACCCTTAGTCTGGTTCTGGGCTGAGGAGCTGGACCTGTTTAACTCAGAGAAGAGAAGACTCAGAGAGGGACCTCATCCCCTCTGTCAGTGCCTGCAGGGAGGTGTCAGGGGAGGGACCAGGCTCTGCTCGAGGGTGCCCAGCAGTGGGACACAAGGCAAGGGGCAGAAACTGCAACACAGGAAGTTCCACCTGAATATAAGGAAAAACTTCTTTACTTTCACCGTGACTGAGCACCAGAACAGGCTGCCCAGAGAGGTTGTGGGGTCTCCCTTTCTGGAGACTTTCAAAACCCACCTGGACACAATCCTGTGCAATGTGCTTTAGGAAGACCCTGCTTGAGCAGGGAGGTTGGACCAGATGTCCCACCGTGGTCCCTTCCAACCTGACCCATTCTGTGACTAGGAGAGGATACACAGCCAAAAGCCATTGTAATTGGCTGTTCTTTATGCCTTTGGAAAATAAAATGTGCTGCTTCCTTGTCTTTTCTCTCTAGATCTCAGAGGCATTTCTTCATAGTAGCTCTGTATTTAGGCAGCTACCTCATCATTATTCATCTAAGTCATCAAAATTGTAAAAAGAACTAAAAACCCTGATGTGTTATAAATAAAATATGGGAAGGAGGACAGTGATAAAATAAGAGTTCATATATTTGAGGGAATACCCACCCAAAAGCTCTTATACAGCAGTTGCAATGTTTTCTTATTGTTTAAATATTGCAATCAAAGAATAAAATGCAATATGATCAATAGATAGAGCTGAAATCTTATAGATGTGTGACAATGTATGTACTCAATCTTCATTCAAAATTCACACAGTTTGTATTTCCTCCACTGTAATTGCCTCTGTACTGTGGCTTTCAATAGCTGTAAATTAACTCTGTCATAATTGCTTTCTTTTTTTTTTTCCTTGAATATTTCTATCCTTGCTGTAAATTGTATTTCTGTTACTTCCAGTATTGATATTATGATGTGTCCACTAAGACAGCACAGTATCTGGAGATGTATATATCTTTTTGGAATAGTTTTCTTTCACCCTCCCCCATTTTGTTGGTACAGTTGATTTCTCTTGGCTCTGAGCCCAGCTTAGTTTAATTTTTGTTTATTCTGTACAGGATTCCAGACTGCTTTGAGATGGGCACTGTATAAATTAATAAATAAGTTCAATATATGCTTGCTTTTAGTGGTTTGCTTGGCACATCTGTTTCTCAGAGGTTTCTAAATCTTCATGATCTGCAGAAGATATCTTTAGTTACATACGATTAGGGAGAGTATCATATTTTTAACATGTAGAGGGTTTCCCATTAAAAAGTCATCATTTGCTAACACAGTGCTCTGGCGTATTGGATACTGCAGTGTGTCTCAATAGTTGGAAAGTAGAATAATGGTTCTATTTAAGACAATATGGGTATCTTAACTAGGGTATATGCTTGTGTTTTTGATGCTGAAAACTTGTCTTGTACTCAGAATTTTTTAAGGACTTTTTTTTAATAATCTCTGAATACATAAATATAGATGTTGCATCCTTTTGAAAATACTGACATCCCTTCAGTATTGCAGAAGCTTTCACAGGCAGAACTGTAAGAAAACATTGTTCAATGCATTGCTTATAGCCTGTTGCATTGCTTTGGCATAACCAAAATTATTTTAATGGAAAACCAGAGGTATTTCCCATTAAAAGTTGCTGATTTCCATGATTATTTATGTTAGGGTATTAAAAAACTATTTAAAGAAATACTGAGCAAACATTGTGGTGCTAAATTAAGTCTCAGAAAAGAGAAGAGAGTGCCACTGAGCCAGGCAGCAGTTAGAGAGCAATGGCAGAGTTGGTTCTGCAGGAGATTTGAGTTGTGCAGAGATCTAAAAGTATAATGGGTAAAGTTGAGGTCAGAGACAATGTTTGTGAGGAAAGGGAAAAAACCTCATTTGCTGAAGTGTGTAAGTCTCAGGGATTTCCCTACTCATACTGAAGATAGCATCATAAATTGCACTGCTCACAGAGCACCACATTCTTCCAGTGGTGTAAATGGAATGAATGAGTTCTATTTATGACTCGTGGGTCGCAATTTTTGTTGCAATACTTGAAGTGAAGGTGGAAAGAAAGGGAGGCACAGGGAGAAGGGTGACGTGCAGATCAATGTATGCAAGATGAGCAGTTGGTACCAGTTAGTCACTAAGGTAGGGATATCTCAGGTATCTTTTGTAGGAGATCAAATGGCATATTTTATAAAGAATCTAATTAGGCAGGTGAAGAACGTCCATTGGAGGCAATAGGGTAGGCAGAGGAATATTTGTGAATGCATTGGGGATTGGGGTCTGACTGGAGCACTGAGTTTATCTGCACTGTGAAGAGTGAGTGTTTTTGGCAGGCCCACATAAGGAGCTCTCTATGAAAGAACTAGTGATGGCTATGACGTTGGCAGTCAGAGCCATAAACTGTGGGATTAGGTGCTAACTGACCTTACATTCTGAAGGATCTCAATCTTGTATTAGTGCTTTTCTCCTATCTAAGACTTCTTATGGCTTATGGGTTTAACCTGAAGTATTTAAACAGCTTCTTGCTAGTCTAGACAAGCCTTTCCAGATGTGCAGTTAGTTCCTGGGTAAGAAAACATGGATAATTTCAGCAAAATCTGTGCATCTGGATCTTTACAAATATGTTCATCAGCAGTGTTTTGAGACAAGACCTTTTAGATAAAATAAAAAGGGAAAATGTGTGGCAAATAAGTTTCTATTTACAAAATACATGTGGTTAAAAAAGGGAGAAAAAGAACAGGACAGAAGCATGTGTCTGGATACACCAGCATGTATTAAAAAGCAGTGGTGCTGTGCACCTTAAATAAAGCCACATAAACCAACCCAAAGCTTCCTTTATTTGCAGAGGAAATACATGGAAACATTTCTTTAAAAACCTGTTTGAAATGTAAACATTTTCTATCACCACTACCATAAGTAACCCAGTCCATTGCCACAGGGATGCTCAAGAGGCAGAAACATGGTGATGGAACAGAAGAAAAGGGACAAGAATGGGAGCAGATTTAAAATGGTGCAGGCAGGCAACTCTTTGAGTGGCAATGTTTCCCATTTCTTTCCTAAGCACATCCACACTTAGTTTCCGAGAAAGCAGGAAGGACACTTAGGCAAATTGCCAACCAGATGGTGCAATCGAAGAGGAGGAATGCATTCAGAAGGGCAGTATAACACAGAATTAAAAAAATCCCATCATTTGCTTTCCTGATACAATACAGGGCAAAATTCACATGGAAAGAATAAATGTTAACTGTTCACTCATGCCTTGTAGTCATCCTTCTGTCTTGGCTTCAGAAAAACTTCCACCTTTGAGTTCTCCTGTGGTATCCCTTACACTGAAGTAATTTAATGTGTTCCAATGTTATGTTTCTTGCAGATTTTTTCAAAATTGCCATGTTATTGCTTAAATATGTTTCTGCTAATATACAAAATTTAACTGTGATAGAAGGATGAAGTCCATTTTGAGGACTTGTATAGTTGCTACTGTTATATATCATGAAGAAAAGAAAATAATACTTGCTTTCTAGACTTCTATATAATCAATAGATAAGATAATATCAGTGTGGAATTAGTGACAGTGTTTTTCATATTTCATGTAATTTCCAGTTTATTAATGAAACTATGTGGAATGTTTGCATTTTGTCTTTGGAATAATTTTATATTCTTTTTTACTTAAAATGTGGTTTTATTTCACTTATAATGTATTTTTATTTCTATCATAATTTGGCTTTTTTCAAAACCAGGCTGAATGTGCATTGCATATATTATGCATATATAGAAATACAGATTCCCACACTGCTCCTCTGACTTGCTTTTAAATTTCAGAAGATACATACAGAAATGTGTGAAGTTTTCTAGTGAGAGTATTTGATAGTTATTTTAATGTAATTTTTGCTTATTAGTAGCATAGTTTTGGTTACATGATTGGATGTAACAATTTCATGTCAATATATAATCAGACAAATCTAGTCATAATTGAAGGGAGGAAGCCATATCCTGGCAAAAATGTAGGAGCCAGCCATCTGTCCTGAAGATTGTCAGCCTTTTTGTTATGTATTTTATGTCTCTATCTTAATATCCTATAAATACATATTTGGAGTATCTATCCTCTACCTTTAATCTTGTGAAGGGCTTCCAAATGAGATTCAGCTTCAACATATGAGCATTACCTTCATGAATCCTAACAAGAGCTGCTTTCTTCTTTCTCTGCCCAGTCTTACTTGGTCTTCATGCAGTGCTGTTGACAAACAAATGCTTGTGGGCTACAAATGAATCTGAAAAGAAAGGGAGGATTTTGATGCATTATATAAATTTTTTAAGATTTTTTTAAAATTAATTATGGGAGCCTTTCTTTGTGATTTCATGATCTGGATTATAGAAAGCCATGTTGCCATTTTTTTTCTTCAGCTTACTGAATTCTGAATCTATTTATTTATCTTGTAGATTTATTTTTTTTTTTTACAGTATTTAAATTCCAGTCTGGTTTGTGAGAAACTAAATGTGATCTTCATTCTTTCCTTCTTGGAAATCCTTTCCAGTTATAAAGATTTTACAGGTGATTTTTGACATTGATGGGCGTAGAACAAGCTCTGTTGTATGCAGATTACATTCTCTGTAGCACATATATAATCTTATTTTTCTCCCAGGTGGTCTGAAGAATATTTGAGATTTTACCTGTAATACAGGGTTGGACAACCAGAGACAATGCTGAATTCAGCTGGTAGAACTGCATTGCTGATAGAGTCACTGTCAGGGCTTTTTGTGAAATTCATATTGCTTCTGGTGTTTTTGCCTGCTGGTGGAAGAAACTAAAATCCAGAAAAGGAAAATGGAGATTTAAACCCCTCAGTGACAGTTTCCAATGAGTTTCAGAGTTCCTCTAATCTTTTGACTTAAGTTACATCAGCCATTGCTTGAGATTTTGTGTATTTATCTGAAGAGGGCAGGGGCTTATTTTTAACTACATCAAGGTCCCCAAAGGTTTTGTCTTTGTCCATGGTAAGTAGTTTTAGCTCCACTTTTTCTAGGTAAGAGCAAACTTCACTCTCACCAAGCTTTTCTGGGAGAGTCAACTACTTCTGAGCTACTGTTGTTTGCTACAGAAAATACAGAAAGAACGAGCTGACAACTCATCTATGGACAAACAGAAGAGGTTGTTGTCATGCTCTATGTAAAAAGGGCAACAGTGTCTTGAAAGCCAAGCTGGACAGTTGAAAATCATAAATATCAGGCACTGTCTTGTACTGGGACCAGAAGTATCGCAGATATCACGGTGTTGACATTGTCAGTGCTGGTAGTTAGGAGGGCAGCTGGGCACAATATATTTTTGTTAAATAACAGAAGCTGAGGAATTCCCAATTCCATTGACTTCAGGTGAATTGGTCAGAAAAAAACACAGCCAAGCTGAATTAGGAATTATTAGGAGAAAAATAGAAGACAAATTGGAAAACATGACTCTGTGTCTGTGTAGAGCTCTGGTGCAATCTGCTTCTCCAGTGCTATGAGTAATTTCCATGCTCCCATTTCAGAGTGCGTATGTGAAGAGTGATAAAGGTGATCAGACTTAGGGAGCAGTTTCGGTGTGATAAAAGAAGTTTGACAATCTTCAGCCTGGAGTAGAATCAAGTGACGGAGAATTTGATAGAGGTCTACAGGACTGGGAATGACATGAAAAGGGTAAGTGGAAAATCACTGTATCCTCTTCACATGTAAGAGCTGAGCATCACGTGAAACTAATAGTACAGTTCAAAACAAAGGAAACAATTTTATTTTTCCATACTCAGATGTTAAGTAAGTTATGGAACTCCATTTCAGAGGCCGTTAAGGGTGCTGAAAGTTGATTCAGAAGTGAACCAAACAAGTTCACGGAAGGAGACTCCACTCAAAGTTAATAAATAAAAACATGCCAACTCTGGGTCAGAAAATCCCTTAGCCATAAATGAGTGGAAGCTGGGGAATTATAAATAAGGTAAGCAGCATTTATATACTTTGTTTATTTTTTTAATTTTTTTTTTTAATTATTTTATTGTAGCCACTAAGATACATGAAATTAAGCATGTGCTGGTTCAATACCTTTTGTAGAATATCTGATTAGCCTGTCATTTCAGGTTCAAGATCATAGGAGATAAATCATCGTTTAGGAAAGGCAACAAAGGTAAACCCAGCTTTTCCTTTCTATTTTCTGGTGGGCAGTGCTCTGCTTCCAGAGTCAATACTGAGTGCACAAGCACCCAGTGTTAATGGACAGCTTTGCTGGAGCTGTCAGCATTCAGTTGGATAAGACATGACACTGGCATTTTGACCATTTGTGGTCATTAAAGTTCTCCTGTACTTATTAGAGGATGGTGGAAATTAGCCCTGGTGTCCTGGTCTGCTTCCAACTTATATGTCTCCTGCCATTTGACTTGGATAGGTTCCTTTCTCACCCTTCAGAGTGTGCTGCTAGATAATGACTACAGTCCATTGGCGAACAGCACTGAAAAGACTCCATGTGGTTACAAGTTCAGCACAGATTATTCCTTGTGTAACACCCCAAGTACAGTAAACTGTGCAAGAGTTCTTGAGCATAACAGGAATACAAAGTATATATGAGCAATTGTTTGTTTTGTCAGACAGTGGCCATCATTTGCTCTAAGGGAGAGTCAGCAATCTCAGTGAATTGTGATGAAGCAGCAGAGCTGCGTGTATGTGGTGTATTTTTTGAGTGACTAGATGTGCCTGATGAGCTAGTGTCCTGAATTTTGCACTGAGATTTTACTGACACACAGTCATTGGAATACACTATGAAATTTCCTTTAACATAAAAGAAAACATGACATGAGCTGGGTTTGTGCACTTCCTAGGATTTTTATCTCCCTTTGCATCAAAAAGGCTTTGTGTGCATCTTCAATGAAAGGCGAGGGAGAGAATCATCTGTCTTTAGGGGAATGATTGTCCACATTCTCAGTGAAAGGTCAATGAGTAGTGGGTATTAATTAATCCAGCTGGGCACACAGCATCCCAGGTTTAACAATGTCCAAGCTTTTTATAATGATGATAGATTTTAAGGATCTGCCTTTTAGTAATGGCATCCCATCTGTTTGGGGTTAGGGCCTTCAGCCCATCAAGGGGTTTTTATGGATTCTTCTTTGTAGAGTTGGTCTGGTTTGTGGGATTGTCCCAGACATCAGTTATTTCAAAGAAAGAAAAAATAGTGCGAATTTAAGGCCTAAGTGATGAGTAAGAAAGGTTTTAAAATCTTTCTGAGAAAACAGAGCAAACATATTTGCTTTTTACAGCAAACAGTCTCTAGTGGAGACTGTGAATTTCTTTATTAACATCCTTCTGAACTTCTTGTTTAATCTCGAATTATGCAGTATATTGTCACTGGGCTGGACCTAGCTGAATGACTAATTTCTCATAGTGCCCAAGTGCCTTTTTTCTAGATGTCCACAGTACTGAAGATAGCTGGACCTCTGAAGAGTTGTGTTCTTGTTAAAAAACACCAAAATATGATGTGTCTTGCACCACTGTGGAGGCCTCCCACAGTATTTTTTTTTTTACTTTTGTTTGCTACAAGACAAAATGCTCTGCAAGGAAGAAAATTTCTTTGCCTTTAGCCTCACCCCCATGAAGTGTCTCAAAATGTGGTAATGTATGATAAGTTATGGCATATCAAACTTTTAAATTCCATTGCAAAGAGTAGTGAAAGTGTATTTTGATCTTTGTGCAGTTAATAGACTCGTTATCAGAGATAGCTTTGCATGGTGTTCTGTGTTAATTATATCTTGGATTTGAAGGAAGATGAACAAAGCAGATGGACATGCTCATTTTCATCACTAATTTAGCAATGAGCTCTAT
>NW_026087270.1:3372499-3404999 GCF_022539395.1 Myiozetetes cayanensis
GTGTCTGCAATTCTAGGCAGAGACTCTGTTGATTTATAACGAGCTCCAAAACTGACCCAATAAAGGAAGTAGACTCATCCAGAAGAACTGAGCTTGTTTACCACACCTGCACATTTTCATTAATTGGGGTTTACCTTTTGTGTAGACAAGTATAAGGTATGGAAAAGGCATAGAGATAGAATGTGATTTTTTAAAAAGCAAACTGAAGAAACAGTGCACATTTTTTATAATTACTGAGTGCTGCCTCTTCTGTGGTGCCTTTAAAAACTTTTGGAATGTGCTCATTTTCCTTATCATTGAAGTTGTGCAAGAACTTTTCTGAAGTACAACAGAATCTAAGACTAGTCTGAGCTAGGTTGTTACAGTCACCATATTATCTGATATATTTTATTTTCATTTGTCCCAGATTTCAAAATATTTTTAAAAACCTTACCTTGGCAGCTAACAAAAACGATGCAGCCACTTTCTTACTTTAGAAACTTCATCCAAGCATATGATATCTGATGGAACAACTGTTTG
Organism: Myiozetetes cayanensis; assembly: GCF_022539395.1. Lineage (NCBI taxonomy): Eukaryota > Metazoa > Chordata > Aves > Passeriformes > Tyrannidae > Myiozetetes > Myiozetetes cayanensis. The sequence goes on from NW_026087270.1 coordinate 3,373,019, forward strand.
CATTGCCTATTTCTGTGCTTTTTAGTGACTGAGGAATGTTTTACAAAATGAGGGGCAATAAATAAATAAAAAATCAGCATGCACAGAAAGCCCATTATTTGCTAATGACTGCGTTTGTGGCTCTCTGGAACTGGTTTGAAAATTGACTCCATTACAATATGTTTAAAACTTGGCATTGTTCACTTATAAACCTGGAGATTTTCTAACAATAAAACCAAAGCATTGGAATGAGTCAAAATGTATTATTTCTTCAATAAAATCATAGTTAAAGCATTATCCCCCCAAATATTATTCCCAAAATGATTGAAGTGTTTAGAAAGATTTGCTTTATATTTCTTTTCCTATAAAGTGTCCATTCTTGTTTTGTCCAGCCCCTATTAAGTTAACCTGAAAAAGGTTGAGTCCCTTTGTTTCAATGATTTGTGATGTGATGTTGCTGCTCATATTTCACTTAGTGTTGCTTAAATTGCCAATCACGGATCTCGCGTTCTATCTGCTGTCAGCTCCGTTAGGATTATCACCTCGGATGTGGGGTTCCCTGTTTTCACTCTGTGCTGAGCACTTCCACGTTCTGTTCTATAAAACTGCATTTTTCTAATGAGAATGCAAATGGAAGAAAAGCTGTGTGAAGTGGCTATAGATGAGTTGCTTGTCAAGAATGTTTTACTTTGGGGGAGGGGGGGAAGGCAGATAGCTCGCTCAACAGGGTAATGCAGTGCATGTTCTAGATGGACTCCTCTTTAGAGTGGTGGCACATGGCCAAATATGAAGGCAGCACATCTTCATTGTTGCTGGTTTTCATTTCTAGTGCTTAAACAACTCATGCAGGTTTTGACAGCTTTTTTTTTTTAATATATTTACATAAATCACTTTATTGCTGTAGCAATTTTTCAATAGAAAATATAAATGTTGGCTTATAAAAAGATTTTTTTTTTAAAAACATACATGGTTTTTTTGTTATTAGGAAAACATAATGGTCTGTTTGGGGAACTTTAAAAGTTACTTTATTATAAAATATGAATCAAAACACAATAAAAAGAGTCACTATCTCTCAGAGACCATTTTGGAAGTCAGCTGTGTGCTTTCAGTAGTATGTAGTGTTGATATGTGCAGGGAAATCTTGACTGGAAGATGAAATTGTCCCTACTGAAGGCTGCTGGAGATCTGTACAAAACTAACCTTTAATTAGATTTAAGTATGATATGTATTCAGTTTGCTGACTTTGGCTTTTATTGATTTATTTATAATGGGTTAAAAGTATAGGTGATATCTCAAATCACCTTAGGTAGGGCTTTATGGCTGCCTCAGGTCTCATTGTTAATATTCTTACAGCTATTTACCTCCATCAGTAATGAACAGGCTAATGGGTCAGCAAATCTGACTGTGCACTGATCTCTGGGGAGGGTTTTCACTCAGTCTTCATCTGCAGCTGACTTTCACATGTGGCCTAAACGATCTGAGTGGCTCTACATAGAACAGTTGTCAGATATGTAATAAGGTAATCAGAAAATTAGTTGTATGTGAATTAAACAAAAAAGAAATTATTATTTGGTACTAATGCATGTATTATTTGCACTACCTCATCCCTCAGAACCGCTGTGTGAAAGAAAGGAAACGTGGCACTGTGGTGCTGATGGTTACAGGGCAGGTTTTCAGCATAGTCCATCATCTGCAGCTGGAAATAGATTTTAAAACAGCAGAGATTCTACCTGGGCTCAGCTACTGTTTGTAAAAACGCTTTGAGATTCCCAGAGGACTTCAGTGTTTTGGGTGCTAAGCTTGTGTAGAAATTCCACTGTAAATGTCGCAGTAGGAACAGATGGACAGCAAGCACTTTAGTAAATTTTACTTATACTTTGGTGAACAGAAGAATTTGACATTTTTTTACCCTAATTATAGGTACTAAGCACTGAAACATTTGACCAGAGAGCTTTTGAAAACCCTGTCTTAAAATGTTTCCTGTTCAGGAGTGATTAGCCAATACAGATTTCAATTTAAATTTTAATTAAAGCGTATTTGTTATGTACTGTATTAGCTTGCAACACTTTTTTTTAAAGAAAAGATGTTATCTTTATAGAATTGACTTATTTGGAAACTTAACATAAGCTTTCAAGCCCACAGAAAATATGGTGATGTGTTTCTGTTTAAAATATGTTTTAAAAAGTAATTCACTGTAAAATGTTTTTGCAGTGCTACTTTAGAAATAATTTTGGATGTCTTTAGATAAGAACCTCTTAATCCCTGGCTCTAAAATCTAGATATACAAAAAACTTACAGGAGTAGAGTTTCAGTGCTACTCAGTTTTGTAGCCATGCAGTTGTCACATGACCTGATTATCACTTTGAAAACATCTGTGTTGAACAGTGATAGGAAAAAAGCATTTCAGTGCTGATGTATGAAATAGCCCTGGTCCTGCATGTAAATGGACACAGTGTGTCTGTTGACGTCAACAGCCACTGTATGTAGAAGAGGTAATTGAAGTATTACAGTTTTAGCTGTGAGTGACTGTTGGGTTTGTTCTGCTGATCATAATGCCTCAAAAATTTAATTTTTGAGAAGCGCCTGCCCAGCCAGACTGGAATTTATTGAGATAATGAGTGGGTTTCTCTCAACGCAGCACCGTTCTGTGTGCTTCATGTCGATTGCATGGCTCTAATTAAATCCACGCAAGGGCTGTGCTTTACGCTGTTATTAAACAGCGGAGTGTTAAAATTGATTTACCAGGCTTTAAGCAGTTACCCTGGAGAGGTGGCGTGGCCAGGAGTCGCTTCTGCAGAAATGCAACATGAATCCAGTCTTCTCCCTAGCAGTTCTGGAGAGATTAAAAAAATAATCCCATGTTTTGTGTGTCTCAGGTGCAGAGTGAGATTTCCAAGAAATCAGCCAGTGATCAGGAAAGAGGAAAGAAAATTAGGTGAAAAACTAACATAACCCCCCCCCCAAAAATGTGGTGGGTTTTTTTTTTGTGATGGTGGTTACAGGGAAATAGTGTGAGAAGTTGAGAGGATCTCTTGCGGTTAGTTAAGCCTGAACTCAAATCTTTCACTGTTCTGACAAATGGTAATGCTATAAATACATCTCATGGTGCACTAGCATCTAATGCCCACTGCCCAGAGTGGTGGTCTCTTGGTCCCTCACTATGGGAGGGATTAAAAAGAAACAAGGTAAAGGTACAGAGCTGTTGCCATATCTGAGTGTTCCCTTGTAGGACACCAGCTGGGCTGGGAGGAGAGGAAGGAATGAGCAAAGACACTGGGGGTCAAGCCATCATTTCTGATTGTAAAATGAAACTATCTGGTCAGTCTGTTGTATTGGGTACTACTGTCAGCTTATATCTCTTCCCTCTGGCATCTTCCCTGTAAGAAGAAAAGAGTGCATGGGGATAGCAGAAAGTAGAATGAGAAGATGCCTGAGGAGAGAATAGAAACCCTCAGAGTTCCTAATCATCCCTGTTTTCAAATGGCTTTGAACATGGACTGGGCATAGTAACTTAAAACTTTGGTACCTGTCTTACCTGTGGTGACTGCTGCTTGCTTTGTTTAGTGTTGATCAACCAGCTTTCAGCAGAGAAAATAAAAAGCAGAATTGAAAGTGATCAGAGGGGAGAGAAGAGCTGGAGAGAAATGAATAGAAGAAAAAGAAATATGGAAAAATGGACAGAAATTGAAGAGTAAAATATTCAGAGAAAAGGAAGAGTAGAAAATAGCAATGGAAAAGAAAATCACAGCAGCAGAAAAATATATTTGAATTACTTGAAAGGCACAGATATGTCTTTCTCTTGAAAGCATGGACACCTTTTGGTTGGCACACAAGATACATAACACTCAGTAAAGATTTTCCAGAGGAGAACATGTGACTGCTGTGCTTGTAGGAGACAGAAATGGAGAAAGGTTAACACCAAGAATACAGTAACCAAAGGTGTCCCTAGTTAAGCAGAAGGTAGAAATGAGTACTGATGGAAATGTGCCTTTCCAGGAGCAAGAGGAAATGCTGGAATGTCTGAGCTTGAGCCATAGGAGGTTCAGCTCCAAAGCCCATTCTAGTGGTTTAAAAGATTCTCCTTTAACATTGAAGGTCTGTCAGGAAAATAGTCCCTCCCTTTCTCTTCCCTACTTCTTCCTTACTGGTAATTCAGAAGCTTCTATTAGAAACATTGAGTTCCTGACTTTTTAATTTTTCTATGCAGAGATGCGAGATGAATTCTCATGGATGACTTGGAGATCCCTCTGCTTTGTTCCATGCATAGATGAACAAGGTATATGTGAATCCACAAGACTAAAAGCAAGGTGAGGGGGAAAAGCTTCATTTTTACCTATAGATAAAAAAAATATTCTCTTATATTTAAAATTATTATAGCTGAGTGTTGAAGAAAAACACCAAACATTTTAAGACTTGATAATATGCGAATCAGCAACACTGGGAGAAGTGTCTGCAAGATGATTTGAGTTTCAAGGACGTAAACATACTTCATTGCTCTGATTTAGTCACCCTTGGTCATTCAGGATGTAAGTGGGAACTGATCTCATTTAGGAAATCATTGAGAGGAGATGAGTCTGAGGACTTGATTCTATCTTATCTTGACACAGCACAGTTAATAAAGGCAGGCAATTATTATGTTTTCTGGGATGTACCCTCATCTGAGGCATTGTTAATAAACATTAAAGGGCTAATTCTCCAAAGATGTTTAAGCACCTAGCTCCCATTGATTTCAATAAAACGAGGCATCTAAGTGCTTTTAAAAATCTGACCTTAAGTGTCATCAGGAAAAAGTGAGGCAAAAGATAAGCAGGTTCTAAAAGAATAACAAGGCATGTGATTCTGGTAGGCTCCTGGTTACTACATTTTACATATATGGGATGCCTGCACATTATAAACCAAACAAAGATACAAACAAACAATCCCCAGCTATAATGCTTAAAGCATCAAATTGTTATTACTTCTCCAGTCTTCTCTCAGACATCTTTTACAAAACATGCTATATGGATTGAGATAAAAAGCAGGAAAACAACAAACCCACCGATATCCCCTCTGCTCCATTCAGCCTCTCTGACACAGCCCCCCCTCCCAGTGCCAGGCTTGCCCCTCCTTTTCCATTCCCCAGAGTACTTGGTGAGCTGGAGGGGTTTGTTCACCCAGCTCTGTGTGACAAGTAAACAGTTGGTCACAGCCCTAATTACAGATGCTTTTTTTTTTTTTCACCCCACTCAAACATATTCCTTCAGTTAGAGGAAAATACCTTGCTCTCCAGATTAGCCGTATCAGGAAGTTACAGTAGGTATGACACAGTCCCAGTGTGATAAATAGATGGATAGGCAGTGGCATACAAATGTTCATGGGGTTTTTTTTTTTTTTTAGGAAAAATCCTGTGCTGGAAAAATATCACGTTGGTTTGTCACTATCTTTTCAGGTTTGTTGCATTTTGAAACAAAACAGAAACTGAGAGGGAAGGAGGTTTCCTTGCTGTTTATGTTTCTTTCATATTAAGCCAACTATGCTGCTTACCTACTTCTTGGTAAATATTGCTCACCTACTTCTCTTTGGGATTAAGTAAATGAAAACAAACCCTCCACAGATAACAGTAATTCCCAAAGGAAGAGATTTTCAAATTCAAAGGCCAAACTGAAATTTAAAATGAATTTCCTAGATTTCCGACCTAGATTCCCTGTCTTATTCTCAGTGCATTTGTCCTTTTAAAGGAACCAATATGTTTGTATAACTGATGTGAAACAAGCTTGACTCCAAAAAGATTTAACTTAATATCTGGCTAAGCATTCAGAGGGTAGTCCATCTGTAGAATGTACATTAAGGACCCTGGCTGGAGCGCAGCTAGTCATGTATGATATCAGGCACACAAATGTGACGTGATGCCCATATACTCTTGAGCATAATTCGAAGTGCCACGAAGCTCTATGGGTAGAGAAGCTATAAACACAGTTGTCACAAATGAGAAAGTCTACAGGGTTATATTCAGACTGAAGAATGAAGAAGCATTAGAACCAGCCATCACGTCTTAATGAAATCGTTAATTAAGATATTATGGAATTCCTAGCTGAAGATAATATCTGTCCAGCAACCTTGCAGGGTGCTTTAATTAACCATTTCTTCCCTGGAATCAGAGGCAGACTTAAAAGTGGTTCAGACAGCCCTCAGTAAATATACAAATACAATCAAAATGATGTTACTTTTTTTTTCCAGTGGATTTTTTATATCTTTTTCTTTCTTTCTAAACAGATCAGCACAGAACATGTGATTATAGGAATAAGTACACGTTTAATCTACATAATCATCAGTCTTTCTTTATGTAAAAATGATTAGTAAATAGGGTTTTTAAGCAACTGTTTAGATTAGACATTGGCATCATAGATTAACTTATTTCTAAAACACTTGATTTTATCACTGCCTAATGATTTGTCTCATGATTTATTGGCTAATATGATGAATCATGTAAGATTTATTGTTTATCCTATAAATAGTGCAACAAATCATTAAACAGTGATAAAACCCAGCAGTTTCACAAGTCTACCTATGTTGTCTTCATGTACAACGTGCTTGTGTTGTACAATAATTTGATGGTTCTGTTTTCAGTTTTATGGTATCAGGTGAATAGGCATCTCTGTTTAAATTAAATGGTTTTACGAAATAATAGTGAAGTCATAATCTTATACTCCAGCTATATTTATTTTATACAGAAAAATAAAGCCTAATGCCTAATGTATAGTAAATCTGTAAATTTATTCACAATAATAAATGTAATATTCTTTCTTAGAAACACCTTAAAAATAATGGTAGTTTTTCATATTTTAGCATGTCAGCTGTGTTTTTCTTGCTATGGTTTCATATAGCAGTTGACAAAAATGTTGCTTCTATCCTGGTAATTTTAGAGATCTGAATCCATCCCATTTAGTTCAGCTGAAAGGATGGTGTGGGATATCGGTGAATGGAATATATGAAATTTGGCATTCAGATAATGGGAGTGGCCTTTTTTTTTTCTTAGGACATAATGGGTGCTCTTGTTGCAGACATAGCTATGTCTGCCTGTATACATTAGGGATGAAAGAATAGAAGATAGAACTAATATTCTTGAAAATTCCCCGAGGTCATCAGTGGGTTAGAATAGATGCGGTCATGATGATATTATATGCTGCAGTAGTAGATTTGCAGTATTTTAAATTGAATTATTTGGACTGTAGTGGTCAACCTTTATTGCTAACTGGGCCATTTACCTTCTTTTGATCTCTAGCTATTGCCACACCCTGTTCACCTGTTGCAGAAAAGCTTGTGCATTTATTGGACTGTTGTTTCATACAAAGCACCTCCTGCAATACTTGCTAATGTTAAGGACAGCTCATCAGCACTTTAAAAATCCAGTATATACTGGAAACACCAGCCTTTTGTTGTTCATCCTATTCATCAGATGTAAAGCTGAGCTGGTGGAGTACAGCTGTGCTGTCCCCACCCAAGAGCAGCAGATTTACACGGCATATGTGGCACGTAGGACATTTGTGCACAGCCCATCAGCTCTGTACGAGCCCAGGGCTCATGACATGGGAGCTGCATGGGAAAAGAGCACCTAAGAGCAGAGTGCTGCTGCTGGTTGTCCCTGATACTCCATTGCCCTGGATAAAAAGGGTCAATGGGAATGGGACATGGGCCACAGGCTGTATCGGGCACCTGTGTTACATGGCTCCTTTTTTTTTTTTGGTATGTCACAAGAATTTAGTTTGTGTGAGAGGAGTCAAAAAAGGATGAGCAAGAAAATTAAAGAAAGGATCAAAGAATAAACCTCTGGCAGGTTTATAATGAGCCCAGCTCTCCCCTGACCACCATTATGTCAGCGGTGTTGGTTACTTGGTTCGCTTGTCTAGCACAATGGTAAATTCTAAGGAGTTTGGTTATTGCTTGTTTGTACTTTGCCATAGGTGCTGTCCAGCCTGGGCACTCGGGCTCGCCTCTTGTGCCAGGTGCTTGTTCAGCTACTTATTCCAGCCTGTAAAAGAACCTGAACACAAACTGGCAGAATCTGCGTAGCAAGGCTCTGAAAATCATCTCCAATGATCCAGAAAGCTTCATAGCAAGCAGAAGGAGTCCTGCTCCTTGTCGGTGTGATTATGGAGATGCAGGGAGCAGGTATCCGTGTATGGCACGGCCTAACGAAGTAAGTGTGCCTTGTTTGTTAACTAACTGAGCATGTCCCTTCTGTGCCCTGCTAATAATTCCTCCTCTCAGGTTTTTCAGAGGGAAACTGCCACAGTGCTTAAGATGCACCATGAATAATAAGGTGCTCTTTCTGTGCTTTGGACATCTATTTTATTTGTAGAAGAACACTGAGCACAGCTCAGCAGCTTACCAGTCCTGGGCAGCTGTACAGTTTTAAAAATGTGTGGCAATATTCCATGAGTCCTTTCTGTAGTACTCTGACCTAGCTGTATTTGGTCTCTTTGTATGTCATTGGTGATGCACTTTATAAAAAAAAGGAAAGAAGGAACAACAAATATGAATCTTTGAAGGCTGGTAAAAAATAAACCTTCTATGGCTACACCTAAGGGGAAGCTGACAGTGTTTGTGGGTCAAAGTCTGGGAAAAGTGAAGTTAATTGAAAGGTAGGTGGTAGATGAGATGGCTACTTAGGATTGATATTTTGGCATGTTAAATAATTAAATCCAGGAAGACGATCTTAATGACAGAAGCCAGCAAAGAAAATGTGCTTCTCTGTGCTTGTGTTACTCCATGTGTGTATAAGTAGCACAAATTTGTCCTTTGGTATAGCAATCTTCCTTGGATGGGTGCACCCTGTGGTGCATCAGCAGAGAAAGTAAAGCTGAGGATCTTTTAAGTCCCAAGTGTAATCCCAGGCAATGCCACAACTGATTTTATTCCGAACAAACCTTTTAGTCCTCAGTGTGTTAATAGAGAAATATTCCTGTTTTTCTTAGAGGAATCTGTTAGGAAAGTTTCCTGGAATTCATCTAGATCTGGAGGTAGTACTATAGAAGAGGAGGAAAACAGAAGGAAAAATCTGGATTAATGGAAAAGGGCTTTAAAGGAATAAAAGTTATTATTTAACACAGAAGGAGGAAGATGGTTTATTATACTGGACCAAACAGCTAAAAAGACCTTACTTTATAAGTGCTGATGTAGGCTTATCTCAAACCAGGGTAAAGGTTATTGCATTAAAGGTTTCAAAGCTAGGAAATTCATGTTTCTAGAGTGGGTGCATAAATCTGAGACATTTTTAATCTCACTATGTAAATAAATCTCTTCAGAAAAATAAAATTGTACCGCTTTGATTCATTTGCCATAAACCCTTTTAATTTGATTTTGATTGATAGCTATATCCCCTGCATTAGAACTTTCTGAAAAATTTTTAAGATAAGCAATTACTCACTCTCTCTGGGTAATGCAAAGTTTTCAAACTTGTGAGGATGTGTTACTCCTGTATCAAATATAATTTGCAAATATTTTTTATATTATAATTGCATTTTGCTTTTATCTTTCACAGCATTTGTTCATGTTTCATGCCATACTTTCAAACTCTGCAATGTGACTGACTGATGTGGTAAGTGCAGTTAATTTTAATTCTGATTTTTAGGACTGAATTTGTCAATCAATATTGTTCACTGGAGTAATTCACTAACTGTCTCTAATTTCTTAGCTTTTTTTTTTTTTCCTCTTTCTTTCTCTTTTATTTAATAATTTAGAAGTGAAACTTCTCTAAGAGCTACCTGTCAATTTGGTGTTCACAAATTGAAGGATGAGTGGCTGTTGTTTGTATCCCACACGAACACAGCTCTGGTTCAGCAGCAGTGATTGTCAGTAGGCTTCCATCAAATCTGTGCTTTTACCCACATTCAATAGGCAGCCAAGATGCCCAAAAAGCAGAACAAGCTGCATCTTCAAGAAATAAAAGCACACAGGGAGCACGGGTAACCAGCAGTACATGATCCAAACCAGACAGATCAAATTAATTCTGTGAAGAGGACTGGATTATATAAACACATTACATATGCCAGATATTGATGTAGGACATTATTCTCTCTTATTCACAGGAGATTCTGCTAGTGTCAATAAGAGGTTTACAGAAAGATGTAAAGTGTCATCATCAAGTAGTAACTAATGTTTTAGTTAGCACCATTATTATTTCATATGCAGCATTACCTGATGGGAAAAACCCATTAACTTTAAAACCATAGTTGTGTGCTCTGTATTTCTTCTTGTTTGTTGTCCTTTCAACTTCCCTATCAGCCTTTAACATCAATCAACAAATTCATCCTTTTCCAGGTGAATAATGATCCCATACTGACTGGCATATCTGTCTGGAGAACAAGGAGTATAGCAGAGCTGGTCCCACAGCACCCCTGTTATCTAGGGCACAAACCTTGGATATTCAGGGGAAACATCCAGAACAGCTACACTAAAATTTTACCACAATTCACCTAAATTTTCCTAATTTTTTTTTTTTTTTTACTTTTATGTAATCCTATCACTTATGTCCCAGTACAGGAACTCAAGATGTCCACACCTACTGTGTACCGAGGCCCTTCCTGGCTGCGTGTGCAGCAGCTCTGCATGTCAGGCCTGTAGTTCAAAAAGATGATCCCTTTTCTCTGTGCAGCCAAAATTATGGACTTGCCATCTCAGTGAAGATAATAAGAACTGACTGGCCTAAATTGGACTTGTATTCTTAGTGCATTTTTGGCAACGTCATTGCTGTCCCTCAGAAACAGCCCACATTCCGTTCCTTGTTACTCAACATCAGTGTCGGGATAGATGTGTCCCAAATGCGGCAGCTTCCCAAACATCCACGCTGATGCGGTGATGAGCACTGCTGATAACATCAGCTGCCTGGAAAATGTCTCTCCCCACAGCTCCCCTGCCCTGATCCCACAGTAGGTGTCTGGATGCATCCCTGTTTCTTCTGGCAGATGGAAGCTTTCTGTTCGTGCAGACCCTGCTCCTTTTGCATCTTGGCTGAAAGCATTCCTTGAAAATAATACAAGCATGTCTTCCATCACAACATGGCATCACTGAGGTTCCTGCAGCACCTTTTTCCAGTGGCTTGGTGGAAGTCCTTGGTTGTACACAGCAGCCTTCTCTTGGCCTCCATAGCTGTCATAGCTCCTTCCAAAACCCTTCCAAGCAGCTCCTTCCGTGCCTCAGGTTATAGTCGGGTTTTTTGTTGTCTACAAAGCTTAGTTTAGATTGTAAAACAGCCTTTGAACTCTCTGGCTGGTTAGCAGAGGACTTGCAGTGGGGGATGTGTCCTGCCTGGTGCCACCATTCCTCCATATGACATCCAGACTGGTACTTCTACTGTCATTTTACTATTCTGAACTCTTCTCTCCCTCTTTCCCCCACCCCCCAAAAGTAGAAATAGTTATTTCATAAATATCCAAATGGGTTCTAGCTTTACGGATGACACACATTTAATGTGGCTTATGGTATATTATTCTTGCTTAACTTTGAGCTTTTGATTTAGCATTCCAGTTTAGCAGTGGTATTCCACAGGGGATATTGTTGGTTTCCAAATCTTTTGTCAGAGTAATTGAGCATAACATCTTTGCAGGTTTGTGTTTCAAAAGATGCATTATCTTTTCTTGTCCATTTGTTCTTTCCAGGCTATTCAAAAACTTTAGCTTTACAGATCCTTTGGAAGAATATGAGGTTTAGGGCTGATAATTTATGTTTCTGCTGAATTTGCAACTCTGCATGTGATGATTAATACACTTTTCTCCATAAATAAGAAGCGATGATATCTGTGAATTGGTAACAAAACAGAAGAATTTCATTAAATTCTGTATTTTGCAAGAGACTTCCATCCTTTTAAATCTTTATAAATTAAACATCATCCATGTCTGGCTGGCTGAAGAATGAATGTCAAATATAAGATATCTCCCTTAAATATTTTCTTGAAAGTAATCTATATGATTTACAACATATTGCAATTAACACTGACCTTTTGTCTGCTTCAAAAGAATGTGAGAACAGTTTTTTGACATCAAAGAGATTTTCTAAATTTCCAAAAATATTCCTGATGAAAGTTGTTCTGACTGGGAAAAATATGTCACCTTCATTTAAAAGTTATGGCACACTTGATAGATGATCTGCCTCCCTGCTAACCTTAGTTCATGCACAAAAGTGAATTTAAAAAGACTCTTGCAAATAATCATCTTTTAGAAAATGCAGATCCTCAGAAGTCAAAATTAAGAATCCTGTACTTCCTGTTTAAGATCAGCTGACAATTTATTCAAGATCTGGAGGCTGCTGTTCACTCTCCCACTTCTTTCCAGCCGCTTAATTGCCAGCCTACAGCTTCAGTTGAGTTTGCAATAAATTTAGTCTTTTTTTTCGTCCAAAATGAAAAAAGAATGAACAAAGTTCAGTTTTCACAAATATCTATATTAAACTTGATTTTACAATTTATATTAATGTATTTTAGACCTATAGACAGTTTTGTTTTTAATGAACAGTCATGAAAATGCTTGTGGAAAGGAAATAAATGGTCTGTGAATAGGATCAAATTTTTTAACATAGTAAGACATAGAGTCCTGCTCCTCTCTATTTGCTTACTCTTTGCTCTTCCCTACTTTGGTCCCCTTCTAAAGGTTAGGAAGGCTGCTCTGGCCACAGTGTCCTGCCAGTATGTGACAAGTTCAAGCACTGTCCCCCTGGGCACTTGGCTGGAGCAGCCTCTCTTTGTAGCAGCCCTGACTTTGATGGCGAAGTATTAACTGTTGGGTTGAGGGAGGGGAGGAGAGATCAGAGCACGAGTTAGGCCAGCTGCCAGCCACAGTAAAATTACTCCTGTAACCACTCCAATATGTGTACCAGAATTTAGGGACTCCGATATATTCAGACAGAACAGTTTTACACAAAGGGTAGTTGAAATACAGTCTGGAACAAACTGCCGAAGTCAGCAGTAGAAGCAAATAGTGTAAATCAGCTCAAGGAGGAGTTTTTGAAGAAGACAGGGGGAAGAGCACAGAGCTACCAGCTAGAAGTTCAAGTTTCAGATGATGAAACACAGATTGATTTGTATTTCCTGAGGTTATGAGGGCAGGTCTTCATGGACCGTGTCATCCTCTTTGGGCTGTTAAAAGTTCATATGTACTTTTGTGCTGTGTTCATTCAGTTTTAAGTGGTGCTTTTTCCCCCACACACACTCTCTTGCTCATACAGTCTCTTTAGATACTGTCTTGCAGAGGGGAATGTGAACCACAGAAACTGTTTCCTCACATCTTGGTGAACTTCACCAAAGCCAGTGTAATCATTTAGTTACAGTGGTGCAAGCAACTGCACTTTTCAGTTTATAGGCATATAAATGTGCCTGCGTTGTGTTGTTTCCTGGGAGGGGCCTCCTGACCATGATGTAATATTTATGGCTAAACTCTAATGGTAAGGAAATCTTGACTATTAAATCAAACATGGAAGTATTTTAGCTTTTCAGGGTACCACTAATCTCAGAGCTGTCACTCTGGTGTGATGAACAAAAGATGCTTGTTACAGGAGGGGCCAGAACAGAAACAAGGTGGGAGCAAACCCATTTTACTGCTCTTCAGTGATGAACCTCCATTTAGTCCTTGTGGCCACTGATGTGTTCTTCTGGAGAAATCCTTCCATAAAGGATCTTGTTTTGTTGGGTTTTTGTTTGTTTGTTTGGGGGTTTTGTTTGGTTGGTTTTGGGTTTGTTTTTGTTTTGTTTAATTTTTTAATATCAGGCAGTTCATGAACATAATAGCACGTGTAAGAGAGTCCCTTTTCCTTCTCCCACATTTGCAACCCAACTCTACTGCTCTCTGTTGGAAGTCCTGAGCTGACTCTCTTGAACCTCTAGGAGTCCTTCCTTGGCTGGATAGAGCTTGTCTTGATTTTTCCCTAGACTTTTTTTTTTTTAATAGATAAACATCTTAGATTGCCATTGCTACTATTACATGAGGAAAGCAGATTCTATTTTATTTCAGTCTTAAGTTTCAAAGCTGTGCTAGGTCACTTGTACATGTAATGTTTTCAGCAGATTTTTTTTTACTGTACAAGTTTTCCCTTCTTTTTTAATTATCTTTTATTGCAGATCTGATAAGCAAAACACAAATGTCTTTTGTTTATTTTGATCCAAGTAAGAACTCAAAATACAGGTGTGGGGGTTTTTTTTGCTTTTATTTGGGGTTTTTTGGGTTTTTTTTGTGGTTTTTTTGTTTGTTTGGTTGGTTGGTTGTTTTTGTGTGTGTGTGTGTGTGTGTGTGTGTTTTTGGTTTGGTTTGGTTTTTTTGTTTTGTTTTTTTTACTGAGATTCCCTGTGCCTTGGTTTTCTTGCTTAAAGTGATGTTTATTTTCATTGAGATTTCTCTGAGTATTTCCAATATTTTCTGCCTCAGCATAACATTACAAAATGCTCTCTGTTCATTCATTACTATGCCTATTGGGGTGCTGAAAGAGCATAAAATACCTCTTAATGATTCCCACTTTCTTCCTGCACTCACAACCCTGTTGGAAATCAGACATACAGTTTCATAACAAAGAAAAATAATAAGAAAATGAGCTGAACTTTGTAAATGACCACAAATATTTGGTTCTTTCTTCACAGAAATTCATAACCTGTGCTGCACAGTCCCTGCTCTCTGCTTCACAGCCGTAGATGTGCTGGTATTGTGTTTAAAGCCCAACAGAGCAGTAGCAACAAGACAGAGGTGGCCTTACAGGAGCACAGCAGTGAGATGATTGGATCCCATTTCCCACAGGTTTCTAAGTCTGCAACTGAAAATGCCTTGTAACTCTATTAGGAAAGACCTACAGTGATCAATAGAAGCAACAAGGCCACACAAGTACGTCTCGAAGCACAATGAAAATTGCACATCCCACGGTGCTCAGGGGACTTAATATTTTTCAGTGATTTTCTCGCCCCATCCCCTTGCCCTTGTTCACAGAGCAGTTCTTCTGTCTTGTGCACCTTTATTGTGAAATGCAACTGGGCTTGTTCATTACCATAGTTTAATCAGAAAATCAGTTCTGTACATTTCCTAAGTTTTTAGGTAATATAGATTATTTTATTATTAGAGAAAACATTTATTACAGTTTTATCTAGTTTTGTGAAGATTGGTTTATATTTTAAATTCAAAGAGAGAATGCCTGCACTGCTGAGAGAAGAGAGCAGCAGCCCCTTGCCCATCTCTCTTGCTTGGGACAAGAGGACCAAGGTCCGGAGCAAGGTTATGGTTTGTGGAGATGATTGGAGCTGGACCCATGGGCCCAGTGTAGTGAATCAGGACCACAACCTCCCCAGATGTTCTGAGCCTGAGATGACATGGGACAGATTTAAGACCTGAACTAGTCTCATAGCAATTTTTCTCAACAGCTTTCAGAACTGTCTCACTTTAGTGACAACTTAGAGGCTGACCATTCTATTACATAATTATTTTTAGTTTCCTGTTATGCACCCACTACAATACATTGTTTAAAACTTTTTTTTTTTTTTAATGTGAGAAAAACAAAATGCTTTTAGGTGTACAGGGAGTCTTTTATAGACACAGTATTTAGCTCCAAGCATGTGAAAAAAATGACTACTTGACTAGGTTAGCTTTGGGTGCCCTCAGGCTCTTTGAGATTAGTTTTAGATTCATATGCTATGGTCACTCATTGACCAACTGCTTCAACCCTTATACATATCCAGCAAAGGATCATTTCCCTCAGGCATGGTTTTCTTTCAATCATATTTAGCAAAACTATTAAACACACTTGGGGCTTGCACTGAGGAGAGAAACAACTTCATATGTACACAATTCAAAACAATTTTCTTCTTCAGGAAGATTAAAAAACTTGGTTAAGTCTCAGTTTGTCAAGACTTAAGCTTGGTGTGCCCTGAAAGGGCTCTGTATAACTTCCCCTGCAATTAAATTAATTCCACATTATTCCTAGTGGTTTTTGACAACAGTTTTGAAGTTGATGCAAAGATGCTTTATTCCTAAGCAAACAGAAAAATGAAATACTTCTTATTTTCACCTCCAAGAGTGTTTGACAGTTGATACAGTAGTGGGATGGGAAGCAAATGCTACATTGATTGCTTTTTATCGTTTTAATAGCCCTTACTTTGGCAGCCAAATTTTATTTTTCAACAAATCCTCAAACCATAAGGTTTTCAGCTTTGATGTTTTTTTTAAAAACAGTTCTTAGCACACCCCCCCTCGTCCCCATAGTTCAGAGCAGATGAGCATCCCCAGTAGTGGACGAAGAGTCTGTGCAGAGAAAGGGTGTGAAGCAGAGTGGTTGGGTCACTGAGCATTGCCAGGTTTCTGATCCCCCACGTAGCTCCCTTCATGTGCAGAGTCATATTGGCTCCAGTTCAGGGAAACTCAGTGCAGGAAGAGTAAGTGTTCACACACAAAGGCTGTATGTAGGACTTGTTACTGGACCCTAAATTTGGATTTGGGAAGCGTTCCCAGATGGCCTATCAAGTGAGTATTTTTGGTTCTTAACTTGGAAAGATTCACATTAAATTCAATGAGTTCTCTTTATTACATGTAAGTTTACAGGAAATGCTCTTCACTTGAACAGTGCAGCTTTGAACAGAGTAGGAATGCATGTGAGAAGGAGGTGTAAGGTTTTTTTGTGTGCTCTCTGTGGGTGTATTTCCCTGTGCACAGAGTTATTGTTTGTGGGCGAACAATGGGGAATTCTTGGTTATCTACGTCTGGTGGCTGTCTATGAAAGAATGATCTCCCAGATTATCCCAGAAGAAAACAATGCTCTCCCTTCAAGATCTATCTTAATTCAAATCCTGTGTCTGACAGATTTCACTTAGGAGTCCTCACTCACCACTGCACTTTGGCTGCTCAAACCAGAAATCTCTGGTGGCACTCCCTTTGTTGAGCCTGTCCGGCTTGTACCTGAACTCTCCTGGATCCTTTACTCATGAAGGCACGTGCACATATTCACTTCTTCTGCTGTCTCCTTTCTTTCTATGGGGATCACCTGAGCTGCTTAAGTGGGCTTAAAAATTTTAATTTCTTTTCTAATAGCAGTGGAATTCCTTAGATTTATAGTAAAAATGCCATGGCATCTTATATCTCTGTAAGATCTCCTTTAGTCAGATTTAGAAGTTTTACAGGTGTCTGTCTTAGCATCAGCCACATCCATGTTAGAATTTTTTGTAATCATACATCTTTGATTACTGCAGGTATTTTTGGTCTTGTGCACTGAGCTGTAAACATGAGAGTAAGGCAGAATTTCTTCTTTGAGGTGGGACCAAAATTAGAAGATATCTGAATGGTTATTTGATTCCCCTTTTTTTCCTGTTCATAACTGTCTTGATGTTCAACAAATAGCCAAAATTCAGAATGAAAGGTAAATTGTAGACCTAATTTTTGCTAGGTCATATGTAAAATGCTCCTAACCTTTGATACTCCACTAAGTTGACTGGAATTTTAGTTTTCTCTTTTCTGTCTCTCTTACAACTTTGAATGGAGGAGTCCTGTTAGGGAAGCTCTTGAAATGGCCTTAGATGTGTACAACTCCAAGAGTAATGTTAGGTTTTAAATCTCTTATTTTAAATCTCCTATATTTAAATCTCCTATCTTATTTAATTAGCACTAGATTTTAAGACAAGAGATGGCCTTTTTTTAACTTCTTACCTTGCTTCATGTAATGGTGTTCTGGACCACATAGACACTGAACTAAATTTTGGGAAGTGTAATTACTTTTTGGATATTTCCCTTTCTCACTGTGTCAAGGCTTGTTGAGCAGTTGCTTAAGATCACAGTCTCTGTGTTAATATAGCTAAATACAGTGCAGTTTCAAGGCATCTATTTTTAGTCTTCTATTATTCCTCTTTTCAATTGTGCATCTTGTCATCTTCAGTTATTAGAAATTCTAAATTTCAGCATTGAAAGTGCTAAACTACCTCTTCTACTAGTTATTCATTAATGTTTTGTGATTTAATATTTCATTGTATGTAAAAGTCATGAGACATTATAGTGTGAAAAGTACTATATAAGTTTTATTATATTCTTTACAGCACTTAAATCTTGATGATTTTCCAGCAGTGAAAATTAGAGATATTTTTCTTACAGGTAAAATAATTAGTGGTTTAGATGAAAGTGTGTTTGGTCATGCAGAATATCAGACTTTTTGAATCATATTTTCAGTTTCTTGCAGTTAGAAAAACAGAATATCATCCTTTTAACTATAAATTAGTACATTTGGTCTTATTTTCTGGAATTTCCATAGTACGTGTGATAGGCTATAGCAAACATATTATCTCTGAAAAGCCTTCATATCTTCTGAAAATATTAAATGTTTTAGAGGCTTTGAGAAGAAAACTCCAAGTGAAGGTAATGCCCTAAATGCTTCTTACGTGTGTTCCTAAAATAAGTAACTTAAAATATCTTCAGGTTTGAATTTTTAAAATGACAAAGCTTAATTCTGCTTAGTGATGTGATCACCCTGTGACAGCACCTTTGCCTTCACACCACTGCACTGAATTCATGTCTTCCAAAGGCAGATCCTGGTGTCCTTAATTTTTTTTTTTTCAGGTACAATATCATTAGATTTAAATTACTGAAGGAAACTTCCTTATGATCCTTGTGCTTTCACTTTGTAAACTGGCAACACTTCTACCCTCTACAATTAAGAAAAGGTTTTTTTTTGGTGTAGATCCTTACTCTCATATATGAATAGGTCTCTAGTCTTCCTCAGCACCACCTGTAGCCAAGAGAAAAAGTAGCTCCTATGGGAAATAACTGGGAGCACCTACATTCAGATCCTGTTCTGAATCCCCTGGAAGAGGATCTTTCTTTCCAATCACTCTGGGTTAGAAACCAACTGACCCAGCGAGGTGCACAACAACACTGAGCTCTATGCAGCCTTTGTCCATGTGTCATGATAGTTGATTTCAAAACTGTTGTTTAGTGAACTTTCCTCAGAAAAAAATATTGACCCAAATCTTATTTAAAGCTTAATTTATAGAGATACTTTATGAATGTCTGAGTTGAATAGAGTTCAGGCAGAATTTTTCACTTTGTGTTTGTGTGAAACAGGAATCTGAATTCAGTCACGTCTACAGTTTGGGCTTCTAGAAATTAGCATGAGGAATAATCCCACATTGTGGGGTGGATTTTTAATGTTCCCTGCAATTAAAATAGTTCTGCATTACATTCAAGCAAAAACTATGCTTTGGCAGGGTGGTGAAACATTAGAGAATTCTCCTCAAATTAGTTACAGAAATTGAATGACAGGACAAATTAAGAAGAGGCAGGAGGGAGTGAAATATTTTATTTTTAAAATACTCCATAAAGACAAACATGCAGTAAATTAGCAAGTGTGCTTTCTCAATTATTCATGGAAATATGTTTAGAAAAAAAAACCAAAACGTGGGGTTGGGGGTTTTTTTATTATTTGGCAGAATTTTCCAGTGTTTTGTCAGTTTCCCACAGGCTGCTGTGCCTGGAGCTCCTGGGGACGGTCACCAGAAGGCTTTGAGGAAGCCTTCAGAAAAGAAGTACCAGACATGGAGAAGTGCAGCCAGAATGACTCTGCAAGGCACCAAGCTCAGAGCTGGGCATCCCTTTTGTAAACCTTTCCACCCCAGAGGCATCATTTTGAGCAGTTACATGTATGAAGTGAGAAAATTACAGAGATCCGTGGATCTACCTGCATCCTGTCCTGGATACTTCAAAAGCTGCAGTTAAAAGTATAAAGCAAACTTCCTCTGTACTTACAGCAGGTGGTATTAATTTATGTCATTTAGATTAATAGCAGTTGTTGTTCAACAATAGCTGTTGATAAAGTAGTGTCGGTATAACAATATGCAAAAAACTGCATCTAAACTTGGAGGGGGAGAAGGGAGGGCAGCCAAATGCTCCACCCTGAAATATATATATATATATAAATAAAAATAAAAATTCCTCTGTCCACAGAAATGATAACTTCAGTATGTTTACTGGGAGTGGTGAAAAACAACCACTTGCAAATTCAGTGAGGCAAGGAACACCAGATTGGATCTGTATATTTTTTTTTAAATGTTGTTTCCAACTACAATGTAAGTGTTAGAAAGGAGGGGGAAGATTTTTTTTTTTTTTTTTAAATTTATTGGGTTTTATTGCAATAAATGCTCCTGGCTCAAAGACATCCCTAGTTTAACCTGGTAATCTGTGAGAAGTAGAAGGGCATGTGCTGGCAGAAGAGAGCAGAGCTGTGAAAAGGATCTGTCCTTAGGACCTGTCTATCTTTCTGTTCATAATAAAAGCAAGAGGAAAAAAAAGCCGCAGTGTTATCAGTACACT
Organism: Myiozetetes cayanensis; assembly: GCF_022539395.1. NCBI lineage: Eukaryota > Metazoa > Chordata > Aves > Passeriformes > Tyrannidae > Myiozetetes > Myiozetetes cayanensis. The sequence goes on from NW_026087270.1 coordinate 3,393,286, forward strand.
TCTGCAAGTGAATTAGCTAGCACAGATTTGATAAAGCTTATAAACCCTCTAGAGCAATCGTGACAGTTTGCTGGCTTGGGCTTTGTCTGCTGCCAGTTACTCCTTGCTAGTGGCACTCTTTATTTATGCTTCAGTACCACGTTATCCTCTGGGCTTCAAACAGAAGGGACCTGTCTGTAAGTGTTTTGGTTGTGGTGTTAAAAAATAAGAGTGCAGCAAAACACATGCAACAGTGCCCAAGCTCCGTTTCAGCCAGTTTCCCTTCTCGTGGTGTTGCTTCCCCGTGACTGTTCGGTGCACGCAGAGCGTGGCTGAGGTGGTGTGTGTCTGCCTTCCACTAGAGAGTGTCACAGAGTTACTTCAATGAATGAAGAAAGCCAAATGGATGCATTATGTGCTTTGTTGTGGGTAAAATGCAAAAGTGGTGTGACCTCAGGAACAGGAGGTAGGTGTGCCTGCCTCCCATGTTTTCCATTTTCTAACCACTGCCATTTATTCTTCACTCTGCAGCTAAAAGTGTACATAGTGCAGGAGGGAACCACATTTTCAATATGCACCAGGTTTTTTTGTCCATATGACAACGTGTACACCTTAGTCTTATTTTAAATATATAATCTGATACTTTTTGCTCTCTTTTGTACTCAAATTAAATTTATACTTCAAAAATGTTAGCATAATTCTGGGGTCGATGGTTGCAGGCATATTGCTGGCATAAGGCATTGGCAAGCAGAGTTTAGACTTTGGATCAGCCTATGTAAAATTCTACACATGGGAATCTTGGAAAAAAAGTTGCAGTCCATTAGCAAATTCTCATATCTGGACTGAAGATGTATATGCATAAGTAGAGAAATTGAAAAATGGTGTTAAGTAGTCAGAAAGTCTCCAAAGGGAGATCTGGACAAGAAGCTACAGTAATAGCGGTAGATGGCTGTTATTATAAAAAGAAAAACTTAAAAGTGAGGACAATACTAACTCTTCAGATGCATAAAGTAATTTCTTGAGCCTCTGAAATTTTGTATGGAAATGCAAACAATGAAAGTTGCTTTTCAGGTGTGTCATGTCATTGAATAACACCTATTTCTTTTTCTAAATGAAGGATTATTTATGAAGATACTTCATTTGGAAGAATAAATTAAAAATGCAAATACTGTGCTGACCACTGCAGTGCTTAATATGGGCTTTAATCCTCAAGGTCATTTTAGGTGAACTTTCCTGTCCCTGAAACTCTGCAACTCATCTGTTTTCTGTTGTAGAGAACTGATGCCTCCTTTATTCCAGGTTTGTCGTCCATGGCCAACATCTTTGTTCAGTGTGCACTGTTTTTCTTCTGCTTTAGAGAATGTGATACCTCAGGTGACAGCAGCTGAAAGTCCTTTGATCCCATCCTGTCCCCACATTTGTGGACATACAGACACCTCAGCAGGCACACGTTTATTCCCAGATGAATTCCAGCTTATAAGAAGAATTTTCAAGGCTCTGGAAAACTCAAAATCAGAAGAAGCAGGGCCAGCTGAGCTCAAAAGCTTCACTTTACCTTTTCCTTGACAAAACAGGTTAAAGGGATGAATTAGGGGCCTGAGCATCTCTTGGTAACAAACCACAGCTGAAGGGGAGTCAAAGACCTGAGTTCAGAGTGATAAAAAGGGATTTCTCTTGAACTTAAGACAAAGCAAATAGTGCAGTGTGAGTAATTATGTCAGGTGTTACTACAGTGAGGGGAGCTGTAGACTAGACTTGTCGGTGAGAAACTGCAAGGTCCTGTGATACATCTTTGTAAGGTTACATCTACTTATTTGTGACAGTCTCAGTCTTTGTTCTTAAAAACTTCCAGTTGGCTTTAGCTATTTAAATACCCCTGCAGTTGGCTCACTACTGTATTTCTACCTTTCCCTGGTGGAAAGGTAAAGTACAAGTGTTACATTGAGCTTGAGCTGCTACTGCATTGGAAACTAGCACAAACTGTTTGATCCTTTGAGTGTGTAAAATGAATTGGGAGGTATTTTGAAATTTTTGCTATTAGTTCTGTTTGGAGCATACACATGTTGAAGCAAAGGAGGGATTTTCCCATCATCGCCTGGCATTCATCACTAAATGAAGGGAAAGGTACAGCTGTGGATAACTAAAAATATCTGAAAGAATCTACTCACCTCCAGCAAGCAGGTTTTAGGTGCAGAGGTGTGGATAATAATAAATAACAAAAAGAATCCCTGTGTTACTGACCTGAGCACTTCCAGTGGCAGCAGGCCATGCAGCTCTTCAGTCCAGTGTTTGCTCCTCAATCCATCCCATCTCCTAGGGTACCTCCTAGGGAAGACTAAGAAAATTGCTGATGGTTTTTGTTTGTTTGTTTGTTTGTCTGTTTCCCCCAAAAAAAAAATAGAGAAAGTCTGCAGGTGAGCTTTGGAAAAAAAAAAATTGTTTATGAAACTTTTCCCTCTGTTTTCTAGAACATAATGGGGCAGCTGCACAACCACAGGAAGAGGCAGAAGATTTCTGTTGCTCTGCCAGTGGCTCAGCAGGAATGTGTGAGTAACTGCCTCTTGAACTCAGTTTACCTTTTATATTCAGAATTGAAACACATCTTTCATGAACTACATAAGAGTGTTTAATTAATGTCTGAGAGCTCTGAGACCCTCTATAAGGAGGTTGTTTTTATTTTTTTATGAAAGCAAAGTTGTATTTATTAATAACCAGGAGTCTATTTTTCTCTTTGTCTTCTCATAAATAGTATCCTAAAGAAAAAAAAAAGGAGTAGAACTATTTTTAGTGGCTTTTGGATAAGAATTTATACTGAACTTAAGTAATTTTGAAAGACAGCTTATACAGCCATACTATGTGCACTTTTATTGCAAGAGGGATTTCTAACAGTCAACAGAAGCTCCTTCTTGAGGACCTGGAGAGAGTGTGATCTAACTCTTTCAAGTTAATCATGAACCACAGAGCAAGCACTGAGTAAACTGATAGCCTAAATTGAAAGGTCACAGCCTGTCTAGAGAGAGAGGTTATAGTATTTCCCTCTTAAGAGAGACATGATAATTCATTTTGATCCCTGTCGTAGAGTTACAGAGGACTTAAGGTGAGAGCATGTTCAGCTGGAGCTCAGCAGAAGGGTCTGGGTGCCTCAGCACACACCCCTTGTGTCACTGGTACTCCTGTGCCCCTCACAGCAGAAAGCAAATGCAGTCTCAGGCTGTGTCACAGCTCTGTGTTCATCCCTTTTCTTCAGCTGCAACTCATTGGATCCTTGATGGTTCTACTTTTGTGTGCACCACAGTGGGTTTGAGAGCCACTCTGTGAGGAGAAGGCTGCAGATATGTCCTTTTTCTCCTTTAGAGTTCTCACTGGACCCCAGGATACCTTAGGCTTTGCACTCAGTGAAACATGTATACATGTGTGTATTTGTCATGTTCATAACTGATGGGGCAGCAGAAAACAGAGCATGGAAATATTAATATATAAAATGTATTAGAATTTGATCCTACTAGCAGAATCTGTAAGTTAGCAGGAGTATGTCTGTGTCAGGATGAGATGATAATCCAAAAAAAGTAGAATTTTGTTTCAATATGAGAAAACTGTAAATGTTTAAAGCCAGGGCGTTGGTTTACCTGTTCATTTTTTTTCCCTTTTCCCAAAATATCTCTCTATGCCAGGTATATCCTCCAGCCTTTAGAGCTACTAGTTTAAACAGGAATAGATATGTAGAAGCATATTCATGCTGTACACTCTAGGGCAGCTGAGCACTGAATTTACCTCCAAGTGTTCTAAATGTCAAATAAGATTAACCATCCACTAATCTTTCTAACAATTCACTGAAAGTTCTGCTCCCTGGCAATGGTTTTGCATAATAGACAAGGTAACCCCTTTGCTGCCTGAGAGTTGTTCAGCAGATGGGCAGCAAAAACAAACCAGTGTTGGATGATGGGACCATTTTACATGCGATGTGCTGTTGCACATGTTTTCCTGAATGAACAGCAAACACTGCCCAAAGAATCTCACAGAAGAATCACTAAGTGGTTTACAGAAGTTAATGGCCAGGCACTAATGTACCCACTCCTGTATTTAGATGGAGGAAATAGTGATATGTGTGTTTAAAGACCCCAAATGCGTCTAGATGTTTTTTCCAGAAATAAAGGTAAGAACAACCTATGGTAACTGAAAGTTGGTTCCACAATTTAAAAAAAAAAAAAAAAAAAAAAAAGAAGGGAAAGAGGGATATTCCTGTTTCCACATATAACAAGACTACTTTAAATGTAGTTCTTTAAATGGTTCTGAGAAAACCTGGTTCCTCAGCCTCAGGAGCTGAGTTGTAATTCCAGATCTATAGCAATAGCCAATAAGAGAAAGAAATAAGCATCACACAGTTATTCAAATAATTCCAGAAGAATACACTGGATTTTGGGGAAGAGACACCCTTTTTGAATAAGCTTTGAAACCTTGTCAGAGAACTCAGATCAATTAGATTTTCCTGAGACAAAAAGGAAGACTATGTTTATTCAGTTTTCTCAGGGCCCTGGGAGAAATTTGAATTGGAACCTAAAGTAAAAATGCCACCTGGGAATATCTTGCAAAAGACATCTTGATATAAAGAAATGATATTTTTGCCACTGGCCTAAGAATGGTCTTATCACATGTGACCTTGGGATCTAATGAAAATCCTGGAAAAATAGTTATTATTACTCCCTACTTAAAATATAAGCAGGTGCCAGTGGTATTTTCTTAACACAGTCTTTTATTTCAGCCCTTTACAATAGGTATATTTTGGAGAAGCATAAAAGCTTGAATTCAGACAGAAAAATATTATCAAAATATTGAACAGGACACTTGGATACTTTAAAAAATTGCAGGAGGGGGAACCACATCAAAAAGTGGAGCGGCACAAAGGGCAACAGGGATGTGGATTGTTTAGGGCAAGTGAAGGGCAGGATCCCTCAGCTGCGTGGGGTGTCCCTGAGGTCCCTGTGCCGTGGGAAAGGGAACTTTGTGTCCAGACCTGGGCCCTCAGACACCTCTACTCTGGCCCAGGCAGTACCGTGTTATTCAGCCAAATATTCCAACTCGAGCAGGGAGAGATTTCCCACCCTGCATCCAAACAAAATGAAGTCAGCTTTGACTCTGCAAAATGTCGATGAATTCTTCAGAGTAAATCAGCCCTGTCAGTCTGATGTGGAACTGTCACCTACTTGTGACATAATATAATATGAAATGATATTGAACAACATGCGTTTGGCACTAAATTGTTAGCGGGTTTTAGCTTTGACAGCAGCAAGTTTATTGCTTTAATCCCAAGGTCTTTTAACCCTCTTTGACATAAATTGAGGTTGGCTTTTGTGAGAAAACTCCACTTCACTCTCTCTTCCTTTACCTAAAACTGCTTTTAACAATTTATGCTCATACATCAGACACTCATTTTGAGTGACAAAAAGAAAAAAGATCTATTAGAATAGAAGGAAAAAAGGGTCAATTTAGGTTAAGCAGTGTACGTCTCTTTTGGTAGGCATGTCACAGCTTTCTTCAGGTGAATGTGAATTTTAAGTTGTAATAATGCATTGCTGTAGCAAAATAAAACAAATCTGTGACAAGAAGAGAGAATAAGTATTGCAGGAGAAAGGCTGATAACCTGCACAAGACTATCCTTTCTTTTTTTAATGCAATTTAATTCATAGCTAAGATGGGTCCGTTTTGAAACTTTTCTTATAAGATCAAAGGATTTTCTTCTTTATGCCACCACTGTAGAGAGACTAGTTTAGTGAGGATCACGTGCAGAAATACAGATGTATGGAACAGATACTACGTACACACAGTGTTGCTGAATAGTATAGCTGGCTGACAGCACATAATTTAATATTTCTCCTTTTTGAGACACCTTGTTTAGTTTGATAAGTAAGTACATATTGTCATCAGTGCTCTGATAATCCCGTCACAGAAATGCATCATATATGAACTCTAACATCAATAACACAGGACACTTTTATCACCCTTGTTTTTCTACTCTCAATTACTGTATGAGGCTCATAGTGTTGCTTTGAAATCATTTCTTTATTACATTTAAAGCTCAGCTGAATCTGCCCTTGAACTGTTTAATAATGGAGAATGAACATATTCTCAGCATATTTGCAAATTATTTTTTTAATGTTTTCTTTGTTCTCACATAGAGAGAAGTATATTACTGATCTACCATCATTTTTACAGAAAAGTAAGGAAAGCATTAGACAAAAGGAAACTTGTATTTCTCTCCAGGTGTGAGCATTTTAAAAGTTTCGTCCAATTTTTTCTTATTTATAATTTTTGTACTATTATTATCTCTAACTTCCTCATAGCAATTTTGTTCCTGGCTAATGTTTGGGCAAATACATAAACAAGTTGTTCTATAAGAATCAGAAATTATACTGTCTGTGATGTCCTATAGATTTGTGTCTTGTTTCTACTGCACCCTTCCCCACATCAATAACCTTATTACCTCCTTGGCTTTTGGTGTCCCCTCCACTCCAACACCTTCAGCTCCCTCTTCATATACCCACTTTTCTCCACATCTTCCAACTCTTCTGCCATAACATCCTCAGGCACCTAGAGCTGACTGCAATGCTCTACTCCTCACTTATGCTCCTCACAGACTAAATCCAAAATTGATAAATTTATAAATAAACTTTATGGCATTTTTATGTTGGGAACTCCATCCCACAAATCAGGAAAATACCTAAATAAGAAAATATTTCTAGACCTTCTATGACAAATAGTTTTATTTTGCTTCCTAGTTATGCTATATAGAAATTATAATTTTATATATACATATACATATATATAAAAATTTTAGATCATGATCTATCACATTCTGTATCCCGGAGATATGTTGATTGCTATGTTATCTGCTAAGTATATCTTGCTATACATTTAAATCCAAGGTAATACTAATTTTGATGGTTGTCCATATTTTTCCAGTCTTGGCATCTGGTTTTTTTTTCTTCATTCTTCTCCTTATGTGTTCTTTGGTTTGAAGGCAGGATGTGCCAAGCTGCTGATGCCAATCCTGACTTCTCAAACACCAAGGGCAGTAATTTCTTGATCAGGATTTGGCCCTACAGATTGACCACACCTGCTGGAGCAGAACAAAATGCCTCCACCAGGTGTTTCTCGTTGATAGGTCCTGCTCCACCACAGTTCTCCTCACAGAGAGCAGGAGAGTTGAGATCCTATGGCATTGCTCTTCTTTAAGCATTTGATACTGGCAGCCCTCACAGTTTCCCTCCTCCCATTACAGTTGTAAGTATAAATTTCACAACATTTCCAAATCCTGACAGAATGAAACTTGGGGAATTGGGAAAATGGGGTTAGTGTATGAATTGTGATCTCGTCCATGCAATAAAAAGCACTATCAGTGGGCATTCAGCAGCTGAACTACCCTCATGTTGTTTGTATTTTTATGGACACTGTTATAACTATAGTCAAGTATGATTTAACTTTAAAAGGGATGCTGTAGCATTGTTCAAGTCCAGAGCTGCCATAATCTTTTGTGGTAAATCTTTTGGATTTTATGTAGCTTTTAAAAAGGAAGGTAACATGAAGAAGTAGTAATAGAACACACAAATGACTTGCCAATCCATCCTGTTTATTTGGGTTTGCATATATGCAAAATTATCTGAGCATGGTGGTTTAGTGCATTGTATTCTTCTACATTGCATCAAACAGGCACCCCTGTTAAAATGCAGAGATCACCTTGGAACCTAATTCCTACAAATACCAAGCGTATACAGTTCTGAGGTTTCTGTTGCTTATGCATTTCAGTGGCACAATTTCATTCTAACTATTATGGATGTACAAGATACGTTTGCTTTTAAAAACTGATTCAAAATAATTAAGGTTACTTTTGTTTTTAAACATTAAATGTATTCAAAATCAATATCTTATTTTGATTCTAGATGCTCCTGTGGTGCAGAACAGGAGATGGAGGCTGTTTTGGCCATTGTCACTAATTCTGTATGAGGCCTTGGCTGACTTGCTTAGATTTTCTCAATCTTTTTGCTTATCTGTAATTTCCTCCCTTTTGTTTGGTTTATTTCATTAGTGTTTGTAAACTGGTTTTGGATACTTACAAGGAAAGTGCTGAATAAGTATTATTTGCTATTTGTTGTTAGGTCTGAAAGTGGACATTTGCTGCCACTGTCATAGTGGTAACACATTTAACGATTTTCAGGTTTTATAAATAAATAATCCATGTTGATGGATATTTGGGGATAGCTACGCAATTAAATAATGTAGCTCAGCACAAATAGGGTCTTGTGGCTAAAATGTTTAACAGGAACCTCAGAAGTTTTATTATGCAGCACAGGACAGTGAAATTGCAAGTATAAAACATATCCTGACTCCCCATTTCTCAGCATTCCTGTCTTAGAAAAAAGCTCCAAGCAAGAGTAAAAGATTCTTCATTCCTTCAAGGCATTCCCTGAGGGCTTGCCTGCCCTAAATAATTATACAGCCTTAAAACAGTTGTCAGCCACTGCAGTCAGGACTGCTCCCTCTCCCGATTTTATTGAGAATCCTGCGATAGCTGCTGCCTGTCTCGGAGCTTTTCTTTTGGAGTCGTGACCCTCTGAGAGGGTCTGAGCCCATCTTGTTAAATGGAGGGAAGTTTCAGGCTCCTTGTTGTTAACAAAAGCTTGAAAATGTAGAATGGAAAGAATCAAGGTTCCACGGGGTGACACCTTGCTGCCTCCTCTTATTGCCTTTAGAAATGCTGAGGTTTTCAAACCATATTTCCTAATTCCTGATGGTTTAAGGGCTGTTGACCACTTGGGATGAGATTGTTGTCTGTTGCTGAGTGTCTGGACACAATACCAATACTTGAAAAGGGTTCACAAGAACCCCTTTTCACCTTTCTTGCACCTTTCCTGCTGTTGGTACAGCCACAGAAGCAGCTGCCCTTCAGTGCCCCCCATCCTGTGTGTCCTTGTGTGCAGTGAGAATGGGGGGCTGGCACTGGAATCCAGATGGTCCTGGTCTTGAAGGAGCTCCTGTTCCTTTATTCATTGTTGTCTGTACTATTACAAACGTGACCTAAGGTTGTACAGGGGCTGTTTAAACCTGTAGTAGCCAATATGACTTCCCTTTATGCCATGAGTATAACTAGGACTGCCTAATTTGGAGATACAACTGATAAAGACTTTCAGGACTAGATGCTGAATTATTCTAATTAAAGCATGTTTATGGTTTAATTTTCCAGGTTAGAAGAACCTCAGAAGGGGGAAAAGTTCCCAACAAAAAATTGCTCTTGCCCTTTGGTAATCCTTAGGTCATTCCTGGGTTTTGATTCCTTCTTTTCCAGCCCCTTCACCACAACTGCCTGGCTCAGGAAGAGAAAAACAAAAAGACCAGGGAAAAAAAGAACTACATTTTTCAGCAGTTTTCTCTTACTGATCAGCCTTTTGCTTATGTATCTTTGACTCTGAGGTTAGAGAGAGAATGCATGTCTGAAATTTAGGTTAAACCTATCCTTGTCTTTGTATTTCCTACTCCTTCCTTAGCTGCTTATCTGAGCTGGAAAACTGCTCTACTCCTACTGATAGGATGGTTATGGAGTGCTGCTTCAATTTTTTGGTTTTAGGGAATTATTTTACCTGATTTTTATCCTGGAATTTTATTCCATTTGCTATTTAGGCTGGAAACTAAAGCTTGTTTCCCTAGGCAGGTTCAGGTAGGTAGGCAGCAAAAGTTGGTTTTAGTTTATGCAAATTAATAAATTATATTTCTAAGCTAAGGATCTTGGGGGTGGAGGAGAAGGTGGAGGAAGGGCAGTGATTGTTGCTTTTATTCCTAATTCAGGAATTTACTTTAAAGAAAGGTTTTGAGTTGAAAAATTAATTGATCTAGTGTGTAAATTCCAAGATAAAAATGAAAAATATTTATTAGGTCACTGCTCCCCCTTTCTTTGGTTGTACTGTCATGGATAGGCCAGACTCCAAATGGACCACATTCTTAGGGCTTGGAGCCCTTCCCATCACTGGGGGAATTTATTTAGTGCGTGAGTGATTTGGTTGCATCTCATTTTTCCTTTCGTTATTAAAAAAAAAAAAAAAAAAAAAAAGAGGAACTGCTCTTAGGAATGCCCTGTGTTTTATCAAGAGGAACTCAGTCATTAGCACAATGTCACAATCAACAAACAATATCAGAGCTGTAAAGCAGCAAAAAGGCAGGATGAAAAAAGGTGACAAGAGAGGAGGAGACAGAAGTATTAAAAAGTATTGTAGATAAAGAACTGTTGACTGCTACTCTTGTAAATATTTCAAAATATAGATCCAGTGTTTTATGGGTCACTAAAACTACTGTAAATACACCGGCTGAATCCCAAATACATCATTCTCAATCCCCAGCAAAGACAAAACAATGCAGCTGTAATATACCCTCCGTCATCCCTTGCAGACTTGGATTTAGCTGCAGAGTGAGATGACTGCAGCCAGAATATTCAAACATAGGAAAGAAAAAGAAACCTGAGCCTGTCCTACCGTCCAGTTTTCCATGTAGTATAACATGTAGTACAGCAGTAGAGCCCTGGGAGCTTGAATGTCGCTTTATTTGTTCCTGGTTCAGCTGTAAAAGCTGATCACATTTCCCTGGGAGTCTTGGACACTAATTTCATGCCTTATTCTACCTGCAAATTCATAAGAAATTATTCCTAGAGTTTGTACTAAATCTCTTTTAAAAGACTTTTCATATTCATCCATAGAGGGCAGGCTGTCAAACACTGATGCATCCCACCCCTTAGAAGGTTCAGTGAATGATTTGTGTGATGGTGCACAAACAAAAGGCAGGTCTGGTGTCCCTTCTCTGGAAGGGAAAGACACTACTCCTAGAATATTGTGTTCAGGACTAAGATTGGGCTATAGATTTGTGTCCCTGCATCATAAACTAATTTTTTTTTTCATTTTTTAAAATAATCAGACTCTGCCTTCCAGTATCTCTTTATGATTTTGTCTTTGAGTGTAAGCATTTGCCTCAGTTCAGGCTCTTACACACACTGGGCTGTGGTTGCCAACCCGAGCAACGTGTGGTCCTGGGAATCCTGTAAGTAAATAAAGGCCTTAGTAGCACCAAAAAGAACAAGGTTCAAAAAAAAGCTTATGAAGAACAAAATGACCCCCAGTGTTCTGGTGTTGGAAATTCCTAGATGGCCATTAAGAGACAGGTTTTTGTGCTGCCCTGGGCCCTTCAGCCTCAGGGTCTGTGCACCTTTCTCCCGCTCTCAAAATTACTCTCTAGTATCTTTTCTCAGCTCCTACTGTGTGAATGAAGATGCTGGTTCATAAAAGACTGACTAAATAGAGCAAACAAAGCCAGAGAAAGTACAATTTCTTTCCTGGATCTCCCTTCTTTCCTTATCCCCACTCCAAAAAGCCCAGTCTATAACCAGTGTTGGCAACTAATAACTTTTGTCTCCCTGCGAAGGTTAAATGTTGCTAGTACGTCTGCTTTAGAGTCGAGTCCAGATGTGATTGGCTCCAAATCCCAGAGATTTGGACATTTTGCCTGAAGTCTCAGCAGGAGAAATACAGTTCATACTTACCTCTGCTGATTTTCTGCACTTCCTGACTAAGCATGGAATTTTCTATAGTTTCAGCCTTCAAGTCCAAGGCAGTGGCTCTGCCATCAGTCAGTTCCTATAGGGGAATGGAGGGGGAGGAGGTGAGTATGGGCTGGGGAGGAGGGTAAGCAGAGAGGCTGTTGTC